>NW_017264845.1:0-62892 GCF_000149955.1 Fusarium oxysporum f. sp. lycopersici 4287
GGTAGGAAGGATTGTCAATGCGAGCCTCCAGGGTTGTATTCAGCAGGGCCTGGTTATCGGGCGGTGAACTGGGGTCCAAAATGATTGAGGAAAGGCGACAAGGCGAGACAAAGTGTATTCATGGGCAGGATCCCGATACTTAGCATCATCAGAAATGAAGAGGGGTAATCCAAGCGTGTCGGCCTTGTGTGTGGTCATCTGAGACGTGCATGTCGTTGGCCAACCAAACACCTCCACGAATGGTCGTTAGATGCATGGACGTCGAAAGTACTTCAGCTGTTTGGTGTGCCATTGGGTGGTTGTGAGGAGGACCAACAACAATTGCCAGTTGTGCTGGGAAATGAAGTCTGTTGCCGGCTGGTGAGTCCAAGTGTTGACGTTAGTTGCCACTCCTTCTCGCTCTTGCTGGCCGTCTCATGCGTCACGTGTCACAGGAAACACGACACGCCATACGCGATACGCGATACGCGTGCGCCATAGCTGATAGGCAGCTCCAGCGCGATGCATCTCACTAACAGGACATCCCACATTTCATGTACATATTCGCTTGCACTTATTCGCTTGCACTTATTCACTTGCACTTATTCACTTGCACTTATTCACTTGCACTTATTCACTTGCACTTATTCATTTGGTACGCATTGACACATGCACCATGTATCTCGCATCGTGCGCCCGCCTTTTCTGCAGGCCCAAACACGCGCAACTCCGACCACGCGATAGTTAGGCCTCGACGCTCTTGCCCATGCTCTCCCCGTCACTTTTTTCGGCCACCATACCAGCCCGCATCTTGGTAGAACACAGCAACTGCGCAGCATCATCCAGCATCTGCTGAATGACCAAAGGCGTGCCGAATCTTGTCGTATGGAATGAGTAGATGACGACCGAGGCGCAACCCAAGCAGAGCAGGACACCCAATGTGAAGGAGATGAACTTGCATCGTCCTGCAAGCCTCGCATCACCAGTCGCCAGCTCAAAAAGCAGTGACCAGGTCCAGGTCAAGTACATTGTACGAATCGAGACGCAGACAAACACCATCGCTATCCCGCCAAACGCCGCATACGTGAGCATCCTTCCTCGACTTCCATTCATTCTGGTCACCGCAAAGACCGGCACAGCACCCCAGATCATGAAAACAAGGAGTATCGTATCAAGGATAAGGTATCCCAAGACCTCCCTTGCTTCCTTCTCCAGTCCCGACTCAATCAGGGCCGGCCAAAGCTGGTTTTGAGTAGACCATGCCAGAAGGCTTGGTGTCGCTGGCACACCAACCAAGAAGGTCAACTGGATGACGAAGAGCACGGATGCAAGCAAGTATCGCCCAAACCGCGACAGAGGAGTAGTGGCCTCCGGGAACGGGTCCCCGTGGACGGACCAAAAGACAAACAGTCGGTCCCGTTGGCGAGCCATGTCAACGGCCTTGTTTATTTTTTTTTTCTTTCTTTTTTTTAGTAATAGATGGCTAGGTTGATATACCTCTTGTCTAGATATGAGAAGTTGTCAAAGTAGGCAATGGCTGTGGCTGAATGAGGATTTGAAGCCAGTTACGTGTCTGCTGTCTTGATACTCACCTCGACCGATTGTTACACCGATATTTATGCCCAAAGGCCTTGTTGCTCGACTGTGTCGGGGTCGAACCACGCAGTTGCGTAACATACCCTCATACAGCTCAAAAGTGACGCTTCATTCCATGCCAATATGGAGCAGAAGGCGCAGCGGCTACGGAACTCCCGGGACCGTTCTTGTTTTGTGAGTGGATCTCACATTGCTTCTCGCTATGAGAGGCGACTACCTTGATGCATCAGAGTACTGTCACAATTCTGGACGGTATAGCCCTGGCCCAGATCGGGAGGTGCTTCCCTTTAAACAAAAAATCCGTGAGCATAAGCCTGGATATGGTAAAGCTCGTGTAGCTGGTCGTTATGCATGTGGACCTCAGCGGTTGTTCTCCTGGTATGTTGATCCAATAATTAGCAAGAGAAGCTCAGGATTGTTCGTCAGCCTAATTTGAACATCATAAAGAATAAATAGCCAATGGGCCAAGTGTGGACAGTTAGGGGTTTTAAAAACGCAACAGTCCTAAAATTGCGCATGGTTTAGAATACCCTATATGAATGACATGAACCAGCTATTGGAGAACAATGACGACGCTGTCATATCATTCGAAGACCTTGCACGTGATTATGAAAGCGTAGAGGTAGTAGATATTTTAAATGGAAAGGCGCAGTCATCATTGCTGATCCTCGCGTTGGCGGGACTTCTATGGTGGATTTGCATGGTGAGCTGGAAACTGCAGTGCAAACCACGGAAATAAAAGCGGAATACGATGATTAGATTAAAGGCCGATAAGCATGGCGCTACCCACAATCTCCAGTCGCGCATCACATCCAACCACGGCGAATGGAACCAGAACCAGACAAACGAATTAAAAACTGGCTAGTAAGCTGCGACCACTCGGACAACGAACGACAACAACCTGGCAAGAAACGAAAGCTACGTGATCAAAACGACCATCTCCGTTCACCGGAAAAGTCGACAAGCGAGCCAGGTTCATGCAACTGATTCATGTCGATCATCAGGCTATCTACTGTCAATGACATTGCTACCACTGCGCATCCTCTTCGGACTTTGTCGCAACTTCTTGCTGCCTGTTTGACCGTGTTTTGATAGAGCGGTTTGGAGGCAGGCTGCAATTGACATGCGGGTTAGGTCTTTACAGGCGTGTAAAGCGACGTACTGGCCAGCAATACAGGCTTCGATAATTTCACAATCCATGCAGAACATATCTCTGTCATAAATTTGTTTCTGGGTTGTTTTATGCTTGGGATTAAGGATTGTGGTGATAATATAAATGTGTTATTTATTGGTTACCCTTGCTTTGCTGCGCCATGAACACGCCGATTAGATAAGGGAAGAGTTTATTCAGCGAATCGCTTAAGGCTACCCTATATCTAGCAATTTTTACTCTTGCACTAGGCCAAAAGCTACTCTAAGAAAACATCATTGGCAGAGTTAATCGTCTGGAATACGTCAGAAGCTACGGATAATGTCGTTACATAAATAGTCGCCGATCGGTTCGTATTGTAAGTGTCTGCGATACCTGTTTTTTCTTTCTTTCTTTTCTTTATTTTATGAAGTATCGTGTAATTTCACAACACTAGCCCGAATGGTACTACGTTCTGAAGTCGCATACGTCATTCCGCTAGTCACGTGGCTTACCATTCCATCACCCATCAACACTTTCCTACCCCACTATTTACGCTAGCGTCATCCCCATGTTTTCAACATTGTCGACACGAACGGCATCACCATTTCGGCATCGCATCAAGATATGGGCACCTTAATCAGAGAAAGTCAGGTCAACAAGTCAAAGTTAATATCTGACTGGTTACTAAAGATTGAAAAGCCATCCGACGACTCAATACATAAGAAAAAGCGCCACAAAGCAAGCTGCAAGGAACGATATTTCAACACCGAATATCCTTGCCAACGGATTCCTACAACGTCAAATTCATCTCATGATAATCAACTTGTGGCAAATCCAACCCCCCAAAATCTCCAGGACGCTTCAAAACCTATGCCACGGAAACACGCCCGATCGATCACTGAGATGGTCGGTTCCGACGAAGAAGGAGACGCCATAGACGATACGCCCAAGGCGTCATCGAGAGGCTGGAGAAAGAAAGCACTGGATTTGTCCCGGGCTCAACGCCATCTCATGCCTCTTCTTCCGCAGCCTCGGGTGCTTCATCACCCATGAAACAGCCTCGATACGCAGCGACACAGGACGCTAGTTTTACAACCGTTCCATTTGTAGACAATGTTCAACGATTACAGAGGCCAACGTGACACGGCCAGGTATCTCCATCAGCCATACAGAATGGGGGAACTTCTGCAGACATCCAATCGCCCTCTCGATCGAGACTACGCGTCAGGCCGAGTGGGAGAAGGCATTGCTCCAGATTGCAACCTGGCACTCGGCTCAGTGGCGAGCGCTCCAGTTTAGTACAAAGGTTGAGTCTATGAGTTCCTTGCTAGGGTTATTGTGCAAGGTCACTCTTGTTACTTTGTAGCGTCAACACTCGAAGACGGAGTATCGACGCTCTACCATCGGATCTCTCTAGGTAGTACTGAGAGTCACTTCGATTTGTTCAAGCTCCTGAGAGCGCTACAATGCTTGGCATCGTGGATCAAGGATTCATACTGGCCTGCTTTTCGAGCGGATATCCTGAAGCTACCAGCCACTGAACAAAAAGGACAATGACACCGCCATGGTGTCTTGCTTCTCCAGCCCTTGAACAAGAGGAATTTGACAGCTACAAACACTCTCACCATATGGATCTCTCGTCTGTTTAATCTGCGTATAACCTGCTAGACCACGTGTGCCTTCCTACTCAAGAAGATCGATGTGCTTGGTAGATCCAAATTCTTGTACGTGCTCGTGAGCTTACCCTGTTGCTAGGGGGTTCATGAAGGCTCAAAGCAACATTCTGTGACGTCGAGTGGGCATAAGCTCTGAAGAAAAGACTGAACATGGTTAAGGGTTTCAGCTAGTTTTGGCCCTTGCTGGACGTTAGCGACCTTGAAAAAGACCGATTCGGATCCTTGTTCTCGCACTCTCATACAAGCTAAAGTGAACTGTGGCAATTGGTTATCACTGGATCATGAAGCGGCTGGAACAAGCCGTCCATGCACTTATATGCATCTGTATGGCAACCGACGTCCTGGCTGTCCCCCTTCCCGTGTGGATCAAAAGAATCACCGCATCAATGGAGCTTGATGTCAGTATCCTAACCATAACGGACTGGTACGCAATAGGGTTGACGGGCTTTCTCGTATTGCTAGCCCTGCGGCGTGCCATACGAATCATCCTCCGTTGCATATGTCCACCGGTCCTCCGCCGCCTGGGAAGAAGAATCTCCCAATGGGCGGTGAGGTGTCTGGCGTATAGAGGCCCATTCCGTCGCGGAAGTAGCGTGGACATCATCACCTGGGCTCATATTCTCATATTTCTCTCTTATCTTACATCCAACCTGAGCTGCATCATCATCGGTGCTGGGGACGTGGTAGAAGCCTGCTCCAGAGCGGGCAAGCTTGCATTCATTAACCTCATAATCTTGTATATTGGTCCCTGCCTTGACTTCATCGCTTCCGTCCTGCGATTTCGGCTTCGTGTTCAGAGGCGAATACACGCCGGTGCAGGGTACGTAGTTGCCATTCTGTCCACTATCCACGCCGTAGGAGCGTTCTCCAGACACGGATTGTCTGCCATAGATCAGGGGCACAGTCTTTATGCTACTTTAGTAACGAGCTCGCTATCCGTGATAAGTTGTTTAGAGCTGACATCAAACAGGTTGCCGGTATCTTCCTAGGCTCTCTGACCTGGCAGGTCGGGGAGACTGTGTATATGAATGGTTGGTGGTTCCAGTCCGTGTCCCTCAGTCAAAATGGTAGCTACGATTACATCCAGGTCAGAATGACGCTGAGAAAGCCAGTCAAGGTCGAGCCTGGGCAATATATTAACTTATGGATCCCGTTGGGCCCGCTATCAGGGCTACAGAGTCACACGTTCACGGTTGCCAACTGGTCGATCCGTGCCCAAACAGAACTGAAGGTATTTGTCGGGGTCAACCGCGGCCTCACCAGCAAGTTACGGGATGCAGTGAAGCGCGGCCTCAAGTCTAATATCGGTCTTTATATGGGCCCCTACGGAGCTACAATCGCTATGAAAGGATATGAAACGATCCTGTTAGTTGCCACTGGCCTAGGTGTGGTGGCTGTTGCGCCGTATCTACAGGGGCTAGTCCATGCGACTCGTGCGCATGAAATCCGTAGCGCGCCCGTACATCTGATCTGGCATATCCCATCCTGGAGTAGGTCTCTCCTTCCTTCATTCTTTTCCTCGATTGACAGGAGTTGCAGAGCAAGCACATGCGGTTTTTGACATTATCGACTTTGCCCTCGCCCTTGACGAAGGCGATGACACGGAGGAGGGAGGCGGAAAACCGCCGCAAATATCGGGTATAAAGATTTCCATGTGCTACGAGGAGGAAAAATCCTCATTGCCCCCTAAAGTCCAGCTGTTCATCCGGGAAATGGAAAAGAAGGAGAGTGAGAAGCCAGGTAGAACCAGGATCAAAGTCTACAACCGTGACTTGCCTCTCGAGACATTGTTGATCAACGATGCAGTGATAAGCCCTGCTCAAGGCGACTCCGAGAAGCCTACCATGATCGCAGGTCAGTCTTTCATTCTAATTTGCGAGCAAGACTGAGAGTACGTACAGCCTCAGTTTCCAAAGATATGAGGAATAAGCTCGTCAAATTTGCAGGAGAGCATTCAAGCGCGGTCGACCTCGTGTTTACAGATTATCAACCTTGATATAGTGGTCGTTATCACCCATGGGGGTTCAGACAACGATGTCAGAGACAGCCACTTTGGGACGAGGGTCGCGCCTTCCTACATATTGCCGCATTGGGACATATCGTAGGTGTTGTAAAACTAGCTTTGTATTTTCTATGGATCTTATTATAGTACTGTAGCAAAGAGAAGTATCCAACCAAACTCTATCAATCTACTATGCTGCTTGGTATCAGATATGCCCTGGTATTTACTATATCTTGTAGCCTATTTACCAGCCTTTCCATCAAAATCCCTCTATGTAACTCACTATCCATCTGTTTGTGAACAGGACAAGTTGTGTTAGTGCTCCAACCTCGTGCGGTCTGCAGGCTGTAGCCCAAAATGGATGCTTCATTCGAAATTAGCTCACTCCCGGCCACGTGTACATCTTGTGGAATGATCATTTACTTACCTCTTTGACGGTTTCAAATCTGCTATGAAGTGTCCTAGTCTTAGCGGGTAGCAGACGTTCTTCATTACGTTGAGCGTGGTTCAGAGTCTCCAAACATTTGTAAAAGTCGACAGCTGCTGGATATGCCGTCCACTTTGCGTAGTCAACATGATCTCCTCGCATGTCTTTCTTCAGATAGCCATTCATGAGTTCTACCGTTATTCGCCAAAATCCGGCGAGCAAGTTATCGGTCGTCCCATAGGAACAGAAATGCTGGCCCCCTTTTGTAAAAAGGTCAGCTAGGATGCAAGACTGGTATGTAAAGGAGGTGACTGTACAAATCTTGACCTGGCCAGATGTATCCAGTAGCACGTTGGAGCAACTCAACTCTGGGTGACCTATATCGTGTTCCTCAAGGTACAAAAGACCATCCAAAATCTTCCATGTAAGCAAGAATGTGTATGAATTGGGGGCGTCATTGAGGCACGAACCTGCTTCAGAATATAGGCCAATTCTGGACCACGGACTTTACGAGACGCTGCGATCTCTGCAAGAGATACTGGCATGAATTCATACACTACGGTGAACTCACCTGGCGTAGGCATCGTATAGACCCCGATTCCTTTGACGAACCTCCTGTTCTCAATCTTACGGACTACAGATACCTGTTCTTCACTTTCGGATCCAGACAGGGTCCAAAACAAGACACTGCTTTGTTTCTCGTCAAGTAATAGCGGTTTCTCCTCAAAAGCCGCTGGTTTTGTCCTCGCCAACTGTACGTCCATATTTCGACCTAGTGTGATCTTGTAGCATCGCTCAAAGTGCCGCTCTAGACGGTTGGTTTTGGCTTGGTCATGCTCCAATGATGCGGTTATTCTGTTATCTTCTACATGCTTTTTAGGGTTCAGGATAGCAGTGGGATTCTCAACTATCACTGGGAGACCGGCAAAAGCAACTCTCTTGGGAGGCTTCGAGACTTGCTGAGCCTTGGGCGGAATGTCAGGGATGCTCTTGAGAAGGGTTTTGGCTTTTTTGTCGGAGGTGCGTTCATCACCCGAGGTATCTATTTGTGGAGGAATCACTTTCGGTGATTGACTCTCAAAGTCTGCAATAACATCGCTGCCGGCAAAGAAATTTCCAAGTCGAGTGGCCCTCTTATCCGGTTGCTTCTCATTGTCCATAGCGCTTACAGCCACGCCATACTTCAGTGGACTGAACACTGCGACAGCAGCGTATGATATATATGGACGAGTCGATAATGTCTACCGGCTAGACGTGTAATCCAAAAAGAGTCTGTCCAGGGCTCTTGGAACCACTAGAGAGCCGATTGCAACCGGATCTCTCATCTTTTGTTCCTTGCAACACTGGTGGTGACCATTTTGGCCCTTGTGCCTCGCCTTATTTGTATGTTTCCATCACCTTTTGTTACTCGCACCATGATATTTTCCATCAGCAATGGATTCCCGTACCCGCAGAGACAGGCTGAGCAAAGAGAAGCAGCAGTATTTCTTAGGCATAGCAAGCATCCGGTTTGGAGCCCTAGATTTTGACTGGTGCCGGCAACGGAATCCGCTCAGTGGGAGCCCAGATCAGAAGAATGTGGCTAGTTTGGAGACCATGTTTAGGCGTGGATGTGACTGGTCCCCGGAGCAGGTCAGCCATCAGATCCCGGCCTTGATCGATCCGGCACTGCTCGAAGACAGTCTACAGAGAGCCGAGAAAAGCCTCTCCCTCGAGGACCTCAAGAAAGAAGACGGGGTATTTGCGGAACTTGATCTTGCAGATGGCAAAGTCATTTGTCTCAAAGGTGAACACCGAGTTCTGGCCTCTGACGCCACAGTCGTAAACCGGAAAAAGCGTTGGATTGTTCGTTTGTACTCCACAGGTATACAAGGCTTCCCCCAAGGATAGATCGAGAAGACTAGAGTGTTAAACTGAAGAAACAGACCTAAGCGAAGATGCAAGAAACGACCTAGCAGATGAAAGGGCGAGCGAGAGGCAAATGACAGATGCCGAATACTTCTACAATATCACTTTGTTCTGGTTGAAGAACGGCGATCCTGATCAAGGACCCCGGCCCAACCCATGGTACGCTCAGCTTATGCGTCATTCCGAGGGCAAAGCGAAAGACTTGAAGCGGCTATGGTCGGGTCCGTCTTCTCAAGGAGACTTATTGAGGCGATTCCATGAGATCCCTGCCCTCTTCTGGGGAATCAGTCTCGGCAACGTAGGAAAGACAATAGCCATGCCGAGACAACAGGTAGGCGCTTCGATGATGAGGATGATGCATGCTTTTCTAAACATTGACGTATTCAGACCCGAAATCAGATTAAACGTGTGTTTGACTTCTGGGACTACATCTGCTGTCATGATGTGAGTATGAAACTGAGATTAGATATGAACACTGTCAAGGTGGTCAGTGGCAGAGCCTCAGGTGCATACGCCGGCCTCAACCTCGCCAACAGTGGCGAGATCTTGCGTAACTTCGACACCACAGAACGAGCCGCCATCTTGTCTCGGCTCGAATTAGCCACGACGGATCGAGTTGTTCCAACGTTAGGGATTTTCTTTAGGAATACCCTATATCTACAGAGCGTTATTGATTGCCTGAGACACCTGGTTCTACGTTACCGTTAGGCGCGGGACCTATGGGACGATTTGAACAACGGATTTGAAGAGAGAGGCGATGGTCGTTGCTTGTTACAGGTATCTGACACACGTTTCAAACTGGTCCACGTCAGTGAGATTGACCAATTCGAGATCGCACGCAGACAGCTGTGGCTTTTTGATTTACGAGAATTTCCATCCTTACCTCGTGATGTGACGTCAAAACGAGCTGAGCCCAAGAGCTGCGTGGACGAGGCCAAGCTCTTTGAGCTCGCGGTGCTTGCTCATAGGCTCGGATGCCGATCGGACCAGATAGATCATATACGGGCCAATGCGTGCTGGAGACAATCTCCTATACAGTCCGTCTACAAACAGGATTCGAATATTGATTCAAAGCCTTACAAGCACGGCAAACCTCATCCCGAGGACTTGAAGAGGTACAAAAGTTCGCTCTTTCTTTCGAATCTCCACAAGCCGTTCGACCCGGAAAGTCTTGAATCATCTTTCTTCTTCATCCAGCGATCGCTCTACTTTGACATCTATCCAGATAAACCGCAAGGTATCGACGAGTTGCTGCATAGGGCGGCCGAGGTGGGCGAGTGCGAACTGATTGACGACGAATACCGGCCTAGGATACAGGGGGCCAGTGAACAATTAATACGCCAAGAGGATCAGCTATGCGCATCCATTTCCGAACTGCAGGAGAGGTATGACCAGTTACTCTCGCAGGAATCGCAGTGTCAGAGAAGAATTGACAACAAAAAACAAGAAGAGAATAAGCTCGACGAAAGCATCAGAGCCATGAAAGCGCAGGAACAGAATCTGGAAAATCAGAAAACGCAACTCCAGACTGAACTAAATCAGGGAGAAGGGGTCAAGAAAGATTTGGGCACGGAGTACCAGGCCCTCTGTCAGAAAGTTGCAGACGAGCAACAGAAGCTCTCTGACATCAACTCCTAGAAAGAGACGGCCAATGACGATTTAAAACGCCTTGAACACCAAAAGAATAATGTTGAGCAGGTTATTAACACCTTGGAATCTCGCAGGAAGGAACTCGAATCAGAGGCCCAGGAGATGAGAAGTACAGAGGTTAGAAATGTAGTCTCCATTGCAAGAAAAGAAAAAGAAGGAACACTAATCAACCCTATTAGGAGGAGGCGGCCCTTTTTCCGATCGAAGAGGACACCCCACCGCCCACGTCCGAAACCTCAGACTTGCAAAGGATGGCATTCCCGGTGGAAATGAGGAGAAAAACAAGGGTCGTAAAGACGGAGATAGAGTTGACGGCATGGTTAGAGGTACTTGAGCAACGAGGCTACAGTATGGTTGACCAGCATATGAAGACATTGGTGCCTCACTCATGCTTCAAAGCTTTGAAGGACGAGGAACAGGAAAAGGACAGGCTCATAATTCTCCTCAAAGAATTTCATAGCGAGTATGATTTCCTGGAGGAGGGTTGTCTCCAGTGGGCAAAGAAAAGGGCAAGAGTAGAGTATATTTTCCGGGATGCCGATGAGATAAGGGAAAAGAAGAGGACAAGGGTAAATCAAACTGATGATGTTGATGATATTCTTTAATCGTATGCAATATCTCTGACGAGATAGATCAAGGTTACGCAATCAAACTGTTTAAGCGGGGTAGACCTGGAATATATGTGCTTGAACATTCAGTGCGATAGTCAGCGTGCATTGGCACGTTAGGTTAACTGGACCTCGTCAACTAGTACAAAAGATGCGCCTGCACACATGACCCGGCATATTTGTTGAGCTGGTCTGGATGCGCTAGCACAGGTGTTGCACGGGCACACCTGTGCCGGCACGTAGTGTGTGCTGGCGCGTAGTGTGTGCTGGCGCGTATACGGTGGTTCAATTGCGGTAGCACGCACCTGCTGGCCCATCCCTTGTACTGGCGTACCTGGAACGGCACACATGAGCTAGGCTGCATCCACTAGTAGCCCTGCTCTGGCCAGCATGTGCCACTGCAAATGCACTGGCACATGTATACCAGCGTATGTGTACCAGCACACGCTGCGTGCCGGCACAGATGGGCCAGAGTAGCCTGTGTGCTAGCGCTCCTATACCAGGACTTTACTTGACCTGGCACATCTCTGCTGGCCCGCAGTCTGCGCCGGTATACGTGCGATAGCTTACTTTGTACTCTAGCCCCTGCAAACCGTCATGTTCCTTGCGCTGGGCTGTGCGTACTGGTATGGTTTCTGAGAGTGACACCGAGTTTAACTTTTTCATGGCGATCACATCTTGCAACTCTCAAGTAGGTGGGGTCATGCGGATAAAGCTGGGCATGACGTTATCACCAAGCACTCCCACCCACCCTTTTCGTAAGGCTGGTCGGCATTCAATGGGAGTAGTCTACCAGTTAACCCCATTTCAATTTTCTTAGACCACCTACGCTATCATCCATCCGAAAATGTGCAAGAAAATTGTTGCTATTTCATTCTTGATACAGTAGAATCGAAAACTTGCAACTTCTTTCACAAAACACCTAAAATCAGAAAGATACTTCTACTAAGCCTTTTTGACGGGCAAAGCTGGGTGCCAGCTGTCTACGCTTAATGGCGTGTGCTCACAGGAAGTGGCTATCAGAGCTCACGCGCCCTGCCAAGGGAAAGCCATTCTGGGATTAGTATTCTGATGACGGTACTTTTGAGGTATGCTTACCCTGCGGTCAACACATTACTATGGCCAAGAACCAGACGGCGTATCTGAAGCAACGAGTCACCCTCATGCCGCGATGACAGGAGGAGCAGGAAGTGGTTTATAGGCAGAATATGATAACGGATCGGATGATTATTCACTTCTATCTACAACATCCTAAGGCGTGAGCATTCGTATCGGAGGACGTCTTCCATGCTGTCTCGTAGCTACCAACACAAAAAGCGGTTCAACTTGTTCGCAGGGCCGGTTTTGTCAGGTAAGAATGTCTATCAATGACCCAGGCCGCTAACTGGTCCTAGCTTGGGCTTTTTGACTCTGTTGCGCCAAAATCTTGGCCGTGCACAATGACCTCAGAGACGATAGTTGCCGGGCAAAGCTGGGCATAGCAGATGCACTAAACGCCTGAACAACGCCTTCGGACAAGCGGACTGCCTAATGCTCACTCAGGGCTGTGGAGCTTATACAGCGTAGTCGACCGGTCAAAAGGGACGGGATTTTCTGCCTCTGATCGTTCTTATGTAGTGTTCGACCTACTGGATGGTAACTAGACTCGGGAGTTGACATGAATGTGGAATGTCGATATTTCATGCTTGGCTCCGTGGGAATGTCCATTGCCTGAAGTTCCTGTTTCGGTCAACCAAGCCTGAAAGAGTCCGTTTCTGGATCTTGGAGCTCACGTTGAGGCGCGCTAGATTGGACATAAAGATGAATGAGGCTTGCGGGCGAAGACTCTGAGGGAAATATCTCATTCTGGCCTTCCAGAGAGTCCGTTATCAACCACTATTGCTCAACCGAGTTGTTAGAATTGGTTTATAACCCCCCAACTTGTCATCCCTTGCTTCTCCTCCGTGTCATCCACGATACATGGCACATTCTACCTCATCTGACTCAGAAAGCTCTTCGCGAAGCGGTTTGGCCGATTTGAAAATAAGAAAGAAAAAAAGCAAGAAACCGCTGTTGTCGCCACAGACATCGATCAACAATATTTGGAGATGCTTCTCGAGCCCTCGCCCTCAACACGCCCTGGCAATCCTGCCACTGGATCGGTCAGAAAAAGATTCTTCAAACGATAATCATGGTAACGAGTTGCTTACTGAAGGGCGCCTCCGAGCGGTGACAGAGTGCCAGCGAAAAGTGAACGAGATCATCAAAGAGTGTAGGCGGGTGAATATGAGATACAGAGACCGTGACTGGGATCTTGTGAGTACTCATAGTGACCTACAGACACCGGGTTGGTTCCTGGTAGTTAATTGTATAGCTCAGGTATTTGATTTTGCGGATCAAGGTCACTGTCTGAATGGGCTTCGGCAGACAATGTTTGATCTCGGTGGGATATCTGGCCCCGACACAGAGCCAAATGCGCCTGGCGCCGTCAAAAGAGTACATGAAATCTTTTCGCTGCCTACGTTCATGAAGAATGTAGATGGTGGAGATGTGAAGCAGGGAAAGCTCAGCAACTGCTGGTTTGTCGCAGGCTTGACCGCTCTTGCGAACCTCGAATATGGGCTCACTCAGGCCTGTGCGGCACATGACATAGGTATATCTCATGCCATACCATGTTGCAATCTCAAAAGATACTAGTTAGTTTTGGTAGTAGAAGAATCGCACAGCCAATGAAGTGCCCTACCGACGCAATGCCCATCCTGGGCACTACCCGTCTTGGGCACTACCTTTCTTGGGCAGGACCTATCTTGTGCCGTAATTATCATGTGCAGTGCCCATCTCATGCAGCGCCCAGCTTACCATCCTGTGCAATGTCCATATTGTACTTCGTTGTGTTACTGTCTTATAGTTTTGACAAGAAGCAAGGCCCAGTAAGTATGAGCTTAATAAATCTATTATAAAATTTATTTCATTATATTTACTACCTAATAGGGCATATTATTGCTCACAAAGTGTTATTGCCTCAAATTGAATCATAGAGCTTAATACATGCAACTCACTAAGCTAAAATATTTGGCCAGTTCTTGACCTGGCCGTCCTGCTTCGCTAGTGGATGACAGAGAGCCCTACAACTCAGCTCAAGGGAGCTTTGCGGCAGCTTGAATCGCTTCCGTATGGCCAGTTCTCCAGTCATCACACACACCCCTGGGAGGAACATAGCTTGAACGGCCCATATCAACAGTTGCGGCAGGCCAATACAACACCGAGCGAGGTCGCGGCCAACGCGCATGGAACATGGAACTAGGCTGAAATCTTCATGGATTTTGAAACGGTGATTCAAGAAGAATAATTTCCTGACGTGTTCAATTCGTCCAGGTTGATGGTTGAGAAGAGACACAAGACATATTCCTTGATATCCGGCCACAAACAGGTATAAGAACCCCCCTTCTTCTCCATTAAATTGCAATGATCAGAGCCATAGTCACTTCATGGAATTTAAGCCCCATTGAGAACTTGTACTTCTAGCTTCTATAACTCTGGGTTATTGGCGTTTAGTAGCATCTCTGCCACTTTGTTTTCCTTGATCCATTTTGCATTTCGCCCAGTATCAGGGGCAGTTCTTAGTCAAAATATATTGAACACATGTGAGTGGCCAGCAAGATAAGGATAAAAGCAGTGCTTCTTACCAATGGCCTTGTATTAGCTTTTGTATTTTCTTGGCGATGGCTTCTTCCAACCCCAGAAGCTCACCTAAGTTACAAGCATTGCTATGTGTCCCGGCACAGGACGAAAAGACAAACGGTGAAACTACTCCTGTCAATGGCTCAGATACAGGCAAAGAGAACATCAAAGACACTGAATATTCAAGTAACTCTAGCCAAGATGATGGTAGAGCTGAAGGCTGGGACAAGATGTCACGCGCGACATGGGTTTCAAATGAGTGTATTTAATTCGAACGTAGAACTGCTCAAGATGACATGGTTGAAGATTTGCTCAAGATGACATGGTTGAAGATTTATATCTACGTATAAGCCAGTGTTGAGAGCACCGTGAGTCGCAACTCTGATTGGCTCTTTAGAATACTGGATGACGTGAGTTGTGTCATGTGGGTTCATTGGACAAGTCCACGTGCCATTGATGATTGAAAAAGAGAGAAACAACTCAGGATTCAAGACCGTGCGTGTCACAGCCCAATTTCCTATCTGCACTTACACCAGCATACACCGCCAGCGCGCCGATCGCGTGATATATAGTAGCGGCGCGCCCATAATGCTTTTGTCGCTGTTTCAATAAAAGGCCAACAATTTTCACCATGTTAATTCTACGACGCGATGCAGCTTTCGAACGCTCGACAGGACAAGTATCTTGTGACTTGGAAGATCTAACAAGAGAAAGAGAAAGGCAAGATCTCATGAAGCTGCCTGTCGGGCTCATGCCAGAATCGGCCTTTCGCCTCCTCACCCTATTTTACAAAACATATGTATGTACAGCCATGCCAATTTATTATTCTTGCTAATCAACATAAAGAATGAAAAAGTAAACGACTGGGCCAGACAAAGAAGTTTCAATATTAAGAAACCCGTCTACCTCGGGCCCCAGATATTATTGCTTCAATCAGGGGATGTCCAGCTTCAAGATGATCGGATTTCAGTTGTGATTTTCATTCCCAGGCCCAAGTCCACGCAGGACAAAGAAGGTACTGTGGTTGCTGACGAGGAAATAACCATGAGAACCAAGTCCTTAGGTTCGCAGAAATTCAGCGTCTCGATTCAATCTCCTATAGGCGGGCCGGTGTTTGCTAGATCTTCTAACGAGTTCGAAGTAGGCGATATAGTCATTCTTGAGGGAGGGGAGCGCCTATCATGGAGGGATAATGGTGGCCTACCAGAGAGGAATAAGGATGTATGTATGCTTTGCGCTCACCATCAGACAAACAAGGTTGCCCCCGAGAAGAAAGATACCAATTAAATGTAGCAATTCTTTTACGTCGGAAATGCAAACCTAGGGTCAAATATGCCAGGTTCGCATAAAATATGATCAAAGTCTGCGGTGAAGTCCATATCGGTTTCCATGGCCAAGGTCTCTCCCACGCTGTTATTTTGACCAACACCTTCGTCCGAATTTGAGACAGCAGGCTCAGGCAGGTTGCGGTCTCGCGGATCGAACCACTGCCTGCTTATCCAGGACATTGGAATATCCACTGACATTAGAACTTCTGTATCAGTTACAGACTTCAACTCAGCAACGTTGGATAACCCAATGTAGTCACAAATGGTAGCATATCTGTCGTTAGTGTTATAAGACAGCTAGGTTCAAGACCCAAAAGTGTGAACATACGAGATCTTTGTGACAGTATGAAGCCAGAAGCCGGAGAATGGAACTTGGAAAGAATCTGGAGGGGCAGCGACTTTGTCACGAAGTTGTTCTGCTGCCTGCTTAGCGATATATTCTGCATGAAGCTGAGTCACTTCAGATGCTTTGGACAATCTGTAATCTCGCGCTGGAAATTGTTAGCCCAGCTCGTTTATTGAACAGTAGGGATTCCTAGACCTGAAAACCCGTGATATACACCCCAGGCCCTAACTCCATCGGTAATCAAGAGACGATTAACAATATCGTTAACTATCTTAGCTGCCCTCGATGACCTTTGCTTGCGGCTATTGTCTACCTGTTCTTTGACCATTCGTAAACAGGACAAGGAGAACCGGATATTCCACATCCTTATCTTCGATTCGTGCTTCTCGATGCGAATTCTTCCACGCAGAGCTCCCTCAAGGTAATCCAGATAGTCGTTGAGATTTTGATCGTTGGCACAGTCCAAAAGTCTCTGTGTAATGACATTGTGATACTTAATCACTCCAATTTGTGATATTCTTCCTTTCCTTTGCCCGGATAGCACGGCCTTAACCAGACCGCTCACAATCTTATCCAGACTCTCTTGTCCCTGACCGGTCGAGGATATAACACCGGGCTCGCAGCCTCCGCTCTCGGTACCATGCGTCTTTCTACCAAGTACAATCATGTCCTGAGAGTTCGCGTGAGTCTCAGGTAAGGTTGGCTTTATGAAGGGAATCGTGTGTGTGGACTGTTGGTTCGCCGCGCGAATGCTTCTTGGACCGATTGCGATGTGCTGTTCGAGACCGAGAGTGCTTGACGTTGGCGAATAGAATGACGAGCCAGACGTGAGTGGTGCTTGCCGCCCAAAACTACGAAGATTAGCATATGTTCAACTTGCAGATGATGGCGGTAAAGGATACAAATCTTCGGTCAGTCTCAGAGACGTGACTCGTATGTATGTATCATCAACCAGTTGAGCCGCTGTAAGAACTTGGCTGGAATTTATAGAATCGTGAGAAGGAGTGAAGCTACCATTCACAGCATACAATGGAAGTTGCGCAAGATCTGAAGTAATGGGTTTAACATGGAATTCAACCAATACCCAGTGCTGGTATTCGAATGATATGTGGAAGGTGAAGCTATTTGGCTCTCCGTGTACAATGGTTCGGAGCCGTTGTTCACCTTGACTTGCAAGTTTCGGTGCGTTGAGCACCTCGTCGGGCGATATGTGGTGACTGTTTCTCGAGCTCATGGCGTCGGTTCTCTCCATCGTTCAATTGCATGATGGAGCTTTGCTGAGGTCAAACGAGACAAGGAAGGGTGGGCATGCCGGAGAGCTGGGTGCCTCAACATACCCCACCTTTCTTTCTGAACTTTGAGAGTTCAGAAAGAAAGGTGGGTAATTCATAATGTGGAAATATGGGAACAGGGAAGTGACAGGGTTGTCGCATAAGCTGTGATAACACGGTCCGTGTAGTGAAGTGCATATGCACGAGTAGACTAGCGCGGCAGTACCTAGCTCTATTCGCTGCCGCTTCCACACAATTCAAGTACAGGTACACCCCTTAGGGGGGGAAAATACAAAACGACCGCCAAATCGGGGATCGCCACCGAATTTTGGTGTAAGCCAAACCCGTCAAGGGTGTTATATTCCCCCCCCCCCGAGGACCCCTTTGCACGTACGCGTAATTTGCAGTTTTGACCGGAGAACGACATCCAAGCTTCAAGCATTTCAAGCAGTTCACCCCTCAGTACGTGCTGGGGTTGAATCGCCAGCCAAGGATGACGGGCCTCGAAAATACATAAACCCATTAGCTTTCCACATAATTGCACTTTGCCAGTCACATTCGGTTGCCTTGTCCGCGTTGCCCCCACGCAACTGCATACCAATCACATTCTGCTTGAACTCCAGTATCGGGTTGGACTTTTCTTACCGAGCACAATGGAAGAGGACGCTTTACCACCATATGAACCAGTCACATGTGCGGAACAAAGAACCGTGGTAAGTTGCACTGATTGCATGGTCAGTCTGAAGAGTGGCTTACTGTTATCAGAAGGTTGTTCCTCATCCGGTGCAACAGTATGACCTTTTCCAGCTGCCAAAATACAATAAAACTTGGCATGCTCACATCATCCGCTGTGATGAGAAGGGTTCCGAGTTTCCTGCATGGAAGATGCCCTCTGTCTACACTGTTGGGTCACTTCCCGATAGTCATTGTGTCGTGGTTGTTACCTCTCGCATTCGACAAAAATTCAACGAGATATACAGACAATACATCTTGCGTGAAGTCGAAGCCGGAGACGACGTCTTCCTCGACATTTTCACGCCAAATAATAAAAATATAGAAAAATACGGCCTAGAGGCAGCGAAAAGGAAGACCCGGTCTGATGTCCTCGGGAGGGCCGTCGAAGGCGTTGCCACCACTGGTCTCGCGCTATATCGGTATTACATGAAAATCATCCCCGTCAATTCCGACCGACTGCCACTTGAGTGGGCACTGTTGGGTTATCACCTAGGAGTAAGTGCATGGTCTGCGGAATGATTTCATTGCTAACACATCACAGGTGTCAGAACCGGAGGTCCGCGATCAGTTTACGTTGTTATCCCTGCTTCTTGAACTACATTTCGTGCAAGATCTGAACAGCGACGACGTATCTCAACTCCTTGAGAAGAAAGGACAAGATGGGTGGGAAAAATACTTGGAGATGAGGGCATCCCTGGCAACTGAAAACATAGTCGAGAATACCGATGAAGAGATGCACGAAATATTACTGGTCCGTGGACTGCTGGAATTTGCTGGTCACCAGGCGCGTGTTCTCTATTATCAGCACGACCCAGAAGGGACCCCGCAAGACCAAGAGAGGACCATCACTGACAGTTGTCGCATACTTGGTCGGACCCTTCGTTGTGTTTTCGAGGCCAAGGACGAAGGCG
The DNA here is from genome assembly GCF_000149955.1 of Fusarium oxysporum f. sp. lycopersici 4287. Lineage (NCBI taxonomy): Eukaryota > Fungi > Ascomycota > Sordariomycetes > Hypocreales > Nectriaceae > Fusarium > Fusarium oxysporum. Next base: position 19,230 of record NW_017264845.1, read on the forward strand.
AGTCCGAAAGGTCAAACAGAATGCATGGGAGAATGCAGATCCCTAGGCCCTTAGGTGCACACGAAGTACGAGAGCGCCTCATCCAGTCGGGATACTCAAACATCGAAATTTCGGAGTTGTCTGTTAACCTCCCAATTTTCTTGCCAATTGGAATTCCTGTTCCCTACCGTGAGACCTTACCAGCGACATTAGTCAATGGGCTCAAGCGGAAAGTAGTGATGGATGCCATCACTGTGATGTAAGATTGCCTTCTCTGCCTTATCAAACTTGACACTAAATAGGAGCAGTAGCGATACCTATATGCTTCATCTTCCGGCATTGCGGGGGGAAGAGAACCATATAATGATGTTCCTTCTTTATCTTGTCAAGAATGGACTAGAACCAGAAGTTACCACGGCATGGATGAATTCCACAGAAGGCCAGAGTATATACGACCACACCTTGACAAGAATGCGGGAACAACTACAATCATTGGAGCAATCTATTTTGTGTCTGAATACCTTGCGCGCTTATCTTTACCTTCTCGACCCACCTGAGCCGGCCATAGAACCTGTCTACGCTTGCTACCTTTGCGACTTTACTTATCTTCTACACGGCGACACGCAAATCAATCGGCGAAGTGTATTAGAGGTGGTAGCAGGCTCTGCTCAAAAGACGTTGATACGTCTTCCACCTGGCGTTGCCCAGATTGCTATGCCTATTACCAGGCCACCGCCGGTACACTGGTGTGATGGATTTGTTGACCGGTATTGGCAACATCGGTCAAATGAAGCAATGACGCATGAAGAAGCTTACCGAAGGACTGTTCTTTCCATTGCAAGTACGTTGCCCTTTTTGATACAGCACGGTAAGATTGTGTCATGACGGTCCAGCAAACAGCAGGTTTAATGTAGTGAGAGATTTTTGTATTTCCAATTAGAACCGTACAGTGTGATAGGTAATATCATAGACGCATTATGGTGCCGGGCTTCCTGTATTACCTTCTGCATAATTAGTAACTCATTTAGTCATTATGGTGCTGTTAAGCAATTAATATAAGTAGAGGTGTATTTCAGTCAAACCGCAGTTTCAGCGTCCTCCTCCAGCACAACGCCCTCCTTGATCAATGACCCTTCATATGACTGGAATCAAAGCATATCCTGCAATGCCTCAGAAAGAACAACAAATCACTCCAGAGCTAGTCAGCTGGCTTGTCGATTTACGACCCGGGCAAGTACAGGATATTGGAGGGGATGTCACAACACAGCACATCCAGGAGGAATTGAAGAACTCCATGTACCTTGGCAACTATCTCGGTAAAGAGGTCTGCTATATTGGATCTTCCTGGCCAGGAGGGGGCACATCTTCCCAATCTACTGGGGAAAGAATTATCTTGGGAGAACACGCCTCTGAGCTGGCTCAACAGCTTTGCCTATTACATGAACTCATCATATTCGACCTTGGCTCTGGGTACACTATAGACTTATATTCTCTACTAAATGGCCACATGATGACTTTGGAAAAGGGACTCTGAAAAGTTACTGCCGATATTTAACGAGCTCGAGAAAGCAGAGAAGGCTTGTCGCTATTTCGCAGTCGATGTCAACAGGGCTTCACTTGAAAGCCATGTTCAGCGCTTAAGTAAGCGATATAAACACGTGGACTGCTATGGGCTCCACGGAAGTTTCGAAGACGCAAGGAGAGTAGCGATGGGTATGCCAGGGAAGAAAGTTGGTATCTCATGCTCCTCCACATTGACCGACTTTGAACCCAAAAAACTTCACCGAATCTTACAAGGTTGGCACGAGGTGGTGGACCAGCTCATCGTCAGTCAGCATGAGCCGGTGGAGAAGAAGGAGTTGGAAATCTCCTATCACACGACTCAATTCACTGAATTCGTGAGAGGTGGCTGGGATCAGGCAAACAGGCTTTTAGGGTGGACAGAATTTGACGATGAACGGTGGAAACTTCAGTGCGAAATTACTGATCTGCCTCAGTGTCACATGTTTCGTTGTACCCCTTCAGCACATGCCAGAACTGAATTCCCCTGGTTTGCATGCTAATAAGTACACAGCGGAGGACTTTCAGCGCATAATCCAGAACTCCGGATGGAGAGTATCGAAATGCTACCAAGATGGGAAGACCAAGATGTGTGAGCACTATGAGCATTAGCCAATGATAACTATGAGGCTGACACGCTCTAGCGATGTATAATATCATCCCAGCTCAAAAGGCCGACGCTGGGCCTTGCAGGCTGCCCCACCGGCTCAACACGCTTGAGGTCTGTAACCCAATAGAGTAGCTAGTCGAAGCCATGCGAGTAGGATTCGAACTTCTGAGGCTGAGCAAGCGATGAAAGCAGGAGATACAAGTCAGATGTAGAGCTATGTAAATAAAGTAGGCCCAGGGCGGTTCAAGCTAAGAACGATGTAGTAGTTTCTATAATCCTATCTTCTTACATACCTGCCTGTATATTCTACTTGGTAGTTTGCTAGCCTCAGGGTTAATGTGCGACTTTACAATTTGTTGAATATCAGCCCGCATCAACTTCCATTTCTGGCTTTTAACCTCATAGATATTCATCCCGATGTTCTTGAACTCTTTCTGAACCTTGATTGGCACTCCAACATGAGTAATAATTGCCTCAATGCTAAGCTTCTCTTCCCCGAACTCGTCCCAAACTTCGTTTCTTATTACTTTCGGGTTTATGTAGACTTGTACCTTCCCATGGAACAGCTGAATCTTGAATTGAATGCCTTTATCAGCCAGATGAAGGACATCTTTACAGGGGAGAAGGATTCCCCAGTCTCGTTGTCGTTTATCGGTTGAGAGCCTTTGAGGGGAGACAGCTGAGGCGGGAGAGGTTTCATTGGTTCCCAACGTCTGATTCTTGGAGCTTTGAGCTGGCACATGGACCGAATGATTGAGGGACCCCTCGTCTGACCCCGGATTATAATAGATGCCTCTTCTCTTAGCGAAATACACCAAACAAAAGATAAAGACAACGAAAATAGTAACGCCAAGGATGACTGGCAGCACAATATCCAAATGAGCATGAGATCCCATTTTCAGTGTAAGTGAGGTCTGAGTTACGCGGAGTGGTCGAAGTGTGAATTGTAAGACAAAAGTGACAGGAGAGGCATATACTGTGCGAGGAAGCTGCGTCAACGAACCAGTGTTGGTGCGGCTTGTAAGTAATTTTCTCGCTGCATCTTGTCGGGTTGCATATCACTTTAAATACTTGGTTTGAGAAACGGTGACGGACAATGAATGGGAAATTGATGATCATTTGGCATCGTAAAAAGCAACAACCATGACCCTGTGGTCAATGCAGTGTTAGTGCACACCATGTTCTTCCTACGAGTTGAATCGCTAATCAGTCAGTAAGGGTGAACGTGAGCATCAACTCGTTCAGCACAAGCCATCGAACGGGAAAATTTCTGTTGTACCCCAATCATTTGCCTAGAATACATGCTTTTGCGACGAAGAACAATCGCAATGGCCCCTGGGCACAATTTCACGGGAAGGCTGGAATGCAAGCCAGTATCTAGAGTCGACATGCCACTCAATTCGAGTACACCCCAATGCTATCTAGAATTTCAGATATCCGACTTGCGAAGGTGGGTTTGACATGACTGATGTATTGGAGCCTTGGAGATTTTTTCAAGAGCTGGTAAACCGGGTTTTAATGCTTTGACCGGAGTTGGGTGACAGCGATTAAAGGCTCCCCTGACTTCAAGTCACTGAACAGCTCCCAACTTGGTACAAAATGTTCCCAATCCGTCGCCGTCAACCTGTCTTGGTAGATTTCTGAAATGAACCTTCAAAAGAGGGGACAACCCGACTGCTTTGGTCACTACCATCTGAACGCAGTACCAGCATTCGCCATATCGTGTTGTAGCTCTTCCTTTGGATTCTTCTCGATTTCGAGATCGGCTACCATCTCCTGCGATAGACATATTTCGAAGATCTGGGTCTTATCGTTGTGGACAAATACGTAGCATCCCTCAGCTCGATTGAAGATGTTGCCATGCCAAGTATCTTGAGTATGGCCGTCAATATGCCCGCCGGTAGGGTAAGGCACCAGTGCAATCTACACAGGTGAGCGATGCTTAAAGAAGAAAATATCAGAATACAAACTTTTTCTTGACCGGGAGCGACCTTGTGAGTAGCCATTTGACCCTTCTTCTCGTCATCTCGAGAACGACCTTCATCCTGGGTAACGTTATAAGTCAATCTAGAACGAAGGTATTCTGTAGAAGTCTGACTGCTGGGTTCGTCATATTTAATCTTGAATACGGCAACGCAAATGGGTGGATCATCCATAGACCAAATTGCTAGATAGAAATTCCTTGGTTTAAAGGTAAGCACCGATGCAAAGCCCTCAGGTACGTATAGGTTCAATGCCACGGCGTTTCCATCGATATAAAGAAAGTCTGGCTCAGAATTCGTCTCCGTGCTTTGGCTCGATCCGGTGCAAACAACCATTCCTGGTAAATCTTAGCAAACAAACTTAGATTTGGGCCCATAACTCATACTTTCACCCTTTCGAATCACTTCCTTTCCATAGTTGACATGAAGTGGGCCAAATGTCTTGCCTCTTTCAAAGGTGCCGCCCTCACCAAATATTTCTGGCATCATTCTCTGGCCATCAGGAAGGAGAAGTAGAGTTTCCATTTTTGGCAGTTACTCGAGACCTGGTGATCCAGGAGTAAGACAAACGGTGATATGTTCTGAAGTCAGAATAAGGAATCTACAATCTACCAACGGCTTCAGCGGTATTTATATCCACTCTCACATGGAATTGATAAGTGACCCGGAATCACTACGTCAGCCAGGCATCTATGCTAACTATTTATACAGCAGTGCGACACGTCCTTCATTAGGGTTAGGCTGCGACTCGATACGGAAAAGGAATCTCAAATCTACAAGCGGTCAGCCTCAATGATACGGCCAACCCCATTGTGATTAAAATATTCTATCACACCGCTCCTTTCAAAGATTATGCATTGCAAGGTAGAGAAAAAACGCCGTGCCAACTCCTTGTCGTTCTGAGTATATCTCACATTATTTCATTGGTTTGACTACCTGGTGTGACTTGAGTATACCCCGAAGGTATTCATAAAGGCCATCGTACTTTTTGTCACGCTTGAGACAGCTGCTGCTTCGTCCAAACAGGGTGTGGTACCACTGTCCACAACATTCAAGTGCTCATGGGAGTACATAAGCCCGCATCAAGATATGTTTGGACTGCAAGTGTTGTGAACGGATCTCTAAATTGATCCGAAATCAAGATCTGCAGCTTTCGGCTGGGGACCAGACTCTTTATCGAATCGAAGTTTGCCTCCAGAGCCATTCTATTGGGAAAATTCTATGGAGCCTGTCCATCTGCTGTACAAAGCCGTATTGCCAGTCTGAGCTTGGACCTTGGGCCCGTCAGATGTAGTGACTGTCGAGGGTCATTGTGTGGAACACGCGGCTAACCTGACGATTATTCACATATAAGGCGCTTGTACGATGCTTGTACAGACATGGAAGTTTCCAACAGGGATCCAAGTCTTGCAAATGGGCCTGTAAAGATAGTCGCAGCTCAGAATCTGGCCTCAAAGTTTACCAAAGTGTCTGACCGCAGTACCCGCTGGTTCAGGTCGCACCACTCTGAAGTTTACAATTGTCATGTACCCCTGGATGACGGGGCTCAATCCTTCTGTGATGTTTCTAACCCCCTCATCCGAACAAGTGCGTAGATTTCAGCCGTACGCAACCCTGATAGAGTCTGGCCTTCATTATTTAGAAGAACATGTTGACCGGCATGACTCGGAGTCTGTGTACATGGTTGTCTTTGATGCAGCGCGTACTCCGAAGGGCTGCTGTTGGACACCCCACCGTGCCATAAGCTTCACCTGAATCGAAGAACCTAGCGGCAGAATCCGTGCCCGTGCGGACAGTCGTTAGTTATTGTCCAGCCTCCCGTTTGTAACTGAGAGGTCGTGATGTACGCGTTGGTGACAGTGTGGTCACTTCAGCCCCCAGCAAAGGGTACCAGGATTATCAGGGTACATTCTTATACATGGGGCCTGCAGATTCTCACGGCAGCTCAATTCCACCAGCCTTATCATTCGGGCGTGCGCGCACGTCACAGCGATATGCAGCCATACCCACAAGGTTCGGCCGCTTGACTACTCAACGACGGCTCCATTTCTGCTGGCCAAGAGTCGGTGGCGTTTCAGGGGCATTCTAACTGTCAGTTCACCAACTCATCGTCTCTCTACTTTCAGTGCCACTTTCAAGCATTAGCTAACCCTAGCTGCTTGGAGAAGAAACTATTGGTGACAACTCCTGACACAGAAACGAGTGCACCCTTGACATCAACCAACACAACCTTCACGCAACTTGGCCATTGAAAATTCAAACATGGTTAGATATTGCTGGCTATTAAACAAGGCGTTGTGACTCGGCGTTTATCTTTCTTATCTACTAGTATCATTTCATTGATATAAACTTTCACCCACAGCGATTCCACATATAAAGGGCATTAGAGCTTCCACTAAGGTAGAGGTAACAATCTTCTTTTTAAATCATTCTGGCTTCTAATAACTCTCGAGTTCCCATTCTTTGTATAGGACAATGACGCAAGAGAGACTGCCCAAAGACAAACTTCCCCAAAAAATTCAAGAAGCGCTTGGTCGCTTTGAACGCGATAATAAGAAAGTTGGGTATGCTTGCGTAAGACCTAGCCAGCCTTTTTGCCCACCAGTGTCATTCGCTAATTATAATAAGTCTATGCATGAACATATTGTGAACCGCGAGCCTGGTTCCTACTGTAAATGGTGTACGGGAATTGTCACTGAAACACCAGTTCAGGCACATAGGGAGTTATATTGTGGTAACACTTTTTCGGAATATGACTGGGAGACCATAAATGAAGATGGTATATGGGTTGAAGGAAAAGGAGAAGATGAGGGATGGAAAATATACTCCAAGCGTACGTGGCTCATTTTGGATGGTAAAGGGTTATATACTCGCAAAGAGATCAAAAGGATGTTTCGACACTAGCTCGAATTATCACGTGTGTAGCAGGCAATTGAGGCTTCCGGGATGTCCACTTCCACGTACAACACAGGACCTTTCGCTTAGAACTATCCTTATAATATTCTAGGTACCGACTATCACCCTCCAGGCTTCATGTGCAATACTACGCAAACGGAAATTGCACTGTTAAGCTCGAGGGCCTTGCTGGCTTTCCGAGCCCTTTGATTCTTTCCTATCCTGGCGTGAGGGCGATTTTAATATACCACCGAGCCTGATACGTACGAGTCGAGCGGCTAAAAGGGATGAACGTCAAACTTTATCGAGCCGCATTCAACACCCGCTATGTTCCCACATCACGGATGTCCTGGCTGTCTCTTTACAAACCTTTTGAAAACCGGTTTAGCTCCGATGGCCAAGGACAGTTCGCTGTTTTCCCCTGGCATCCCTTGACAGATATTATCTGCTCACCCTGGTAACATAGAGTAACTCAAAGCTCCGTGGCTCTGATTCACTTGCCGGTACATGATATCAAGGGAAAGGTGACAGCAAGTCCTTTGAGCCGGTTTAATCCTTCTGACAATGTGAAATGCTCCCGGCTTTACACTATTTGCTGTATCACCTGATTAATATTCCAAACACAGTTGTTCCGCCTGGCTTGAACAATAAATTATGCCCTGTCCCAGGCTCGTGCGGCTCATGAAGAGAAATGGCACTTCAGAAACTGATTTTGATTGAGGCCTTCGACTCATCGGTCGTCCGCGCCGACATACCACAATCAGGGCTTTAGCAGACTCTATTAAAAGATCCCCCAATTATCAACGGATCGATTTCCAACAAGCAAGTGCTAGAGGAGTCGAATGACTGGCTTCTTAGGATCTTGGCGATATGTAATTTAAGCATTACAGGCTTCAACTTTCACATGTGATATTTCGGAACCTTGTAAATGCCAACAGCGAATCTTTTTGCTTGCCAATCCTTCACCACGGAGTACCCGAAGTCTCCCAGGGGAACAGATATATTTAGATCCCCAGAAATTCCTATCTTGATGTTCGGGAATGCCGGTCGTTCCCCGCGCAACACCCTATCATTCACCCCGCAGTGAACTCGTCACCCGGTTTCTACTTGCAACCTCCACATCTTTTGGTCTGAGCGCTGAATTCTCACTTTTATCGCCTAAAGTAAGTCACTGTGTTTCATGGTGTCTTTGCCATGGTCTGGGCTACATGGTTCGTGCTACAGGTGTCGCCGTCCAGAAGCACCTACCAATAGTGCAGTACTTACCCCCTCTGTCCAAGCTCAAGGGACAGCCTCCCTAATCTTGACTCAGTATTCCTGTTTTGGCAGCTGTACCAGACCTTCTGATTAGCAGACCCGCCCCATGCCTAAATGTGCCAGCAGCACGGTGCCAGTACCTTGGAGTGTTTCTGTGCGAACATTAACTTGACCTGGACCTAGGCGCAATTTTCAGTGTGACATATAAGCTTTACAAGGGTAGTCTGTGAGTGTGGCGTGGTGAGTCATGTTCTGATTGCAATGTCTCGACCATGGAGTGTGACCTTTTTTTCCGTTGGTCGCGCATCGTCTCTGTTGGTTGGCAGCGACCCCGCCGTCAGTACGAAGGTAACAGTGGCTGGCGGAGAGCAGCCACCAACACTTTGACGAGAACCTTTGAATTCTAATGAGGTTTTGATTGGCATTGGACGTTCCGTGCACCATATCCACCAACAACGTTCAAACCCACCAACACTGATGGAGAAGGCAATAGGTCTTGGTTTCATGATGAATTAGGCATAAGCCCCTTTTTAATTTAGTCACCTCCTATCTAATCAGGCTGCTTAAATTTAAGTGTAGCCCTCGGGAATTGAAAAAAACGCTTTCAACGTGGAGAGTCAACTTTTCGATATACTCCTTGTTCAACCTCTTCCCTTACAAGATTTTCTCAATCATAACTACCCAATCATCTTATCGTCAACAATCCGTTTGCTCGCAGATATGTTTGCGAAAGATCCAGAGGCGGCTTCGCGCCGACATTACCAAATCCATAACACTATTAAGAGGTGGAAGACTTGCGATGCGAGAGTTGACCTTTCACCGCCGCCGGAATTTACCTATCTTCAAACTACATTTCAGAATATACTGTTCGAACGCAAAGTGAAACCCTTGGACATCCCCGGATATGTTAAGATGCTCCAGAACGCAGAAGAACGACGGGCAGCTACTGCTTGTGCAGATATATTCGAGAAGATGGATAAAGAGCTCTTTTTCGGATTGTGTCAAGACCTTGGCCCTCGCCTTTGCCAAAAGTGGTTCAACGAATTGCAAGTCATCAATCAACTCCCAGAAGACACCACGCCGTCAAGTAATGACACCCAATTGAGTTCTGAACAGACCGCCGACGGTCTCCATTGTATTAGAGAGTCTCCTGCACCACAATATGGAGAAAAGGAGCCGTGGAAGACATTCACTCATACATTTGTCTGCAATCCTTCGACTGCTGAAGATGAATCTTCCCAGGTAGCACAGCTCATCAGTTCTCAACCAGACGAGATTGAATATACTGATGAATTGGACTGTGAACCACGTACGTCGCGTGTCCACCCCCACACAAAAGGACAAGAAGACGGCACTCAACGATCAAACAAGCGTCGTTGCATGCGAAAACCCCGAGACACGCAAGTTGAACCTGATGATCAGTATTCTTCCGACCAATCAAACGACACAGCGCCATTCACCGACGACGATTCAGAAGCGTGCACCGAGTTCTGTGGCGACAAGAATATCGAGAACGACTTCCATGGGGTTAGCAAAGACCAGGTACATCAATCCACCTAGCAAACTTCATATCGGCTCTTCGAATTTGCAAATTGTCACTCTGTTATCGAAGGATTCAACCTTGGTCACTCTTTTTTTCTTCTCTTTCTTTTCACGCTAAGTTCTCTGTGCTGATTTAATCTCTCAGTCACAAGTCTCAACTGCAAATAACACGTCCGGGGGGTTCAGGAAATGGGGACTGATGCTGAATTGGAGGGGGTAAATGGAGGAGGAAAAGGATAGGGGACTGAAGCTCGACTTATTTGTACATGGACGCGGAGGGAAACGGGATATTATTTCGGTCGCTGTAATCCTATTAATAGTCAAGATGTGCGGAATATGCTTGAAGCTCTTTTAATTAGTACTGTGATGTCACACTTTGCATGGATCTTATGGGTGTTGGTAATTTGAGATGATGTTCAGGTAACATTTACTACATTCTGAAGCCCAATGTCTGTGATTGAAGCTACCTTTCTCTGTCAGCTTGTCCATTATAATGGCCCTTTCCTCTACAAGAAACTAAATGTCGCTCAATTGATTGTATCGCTGGTTCTGCAGTAATAGCCTCCGCTCCCGCTGTCATTCAACTCTCCTATAACGTCGTCAGCCACATGCACCGTTAATACAAGAAAATCTGGTTTGCCCGCTGCAAGTGATGTGCGATTTTCACAGTCGGTGCAGAGTATTGGTATTTCATTAGTAATAGATATGCACGCCCTTACTTCGCAAAGCTCTTTCAGTTCTTTTAAGGCAGTGCACCTTGTGAAATGTAACAATATCGATGCCGCATTCGTTGAAATTCGCAACGTAAAAGCAACACATTAGTGCTGATAAGTATCAATAAGAACAGGTTTAAATTCGTTACTACTTTGCTATAAATATTGAATTTACTGGAAATGACTCAACGACGACGTGGTGTGAAAGGAATATTCTTCTGTGTAATGGGTTATTTTGCTTACAAGGTCTTATAGGTTGTGACTTGTCTAATGTTACAAAAGGACGAATCGCCGTGTAACAGTTCACTAGTCCGTTTTGGGTGTTTAATCCTGCAGTGGTTTGAAGAACCGATCTTGAAATGTAACAATTGACCATACCGCATTTTCCTAGCATAACAGTCATATCAACAGGCTTTGTTACCGCTGGTACATGTTGTCACCTATTCGTCTGTTGGTAACGTGATGCCGGTCGAATGGAACGACTCTTGTTCTATTCGAACTCCCCAAAGCCAGTGTTGGTGCGAATGTTAGAGGTATTGCACATGATCAGAATGTTAATATTTACAGTGATATTCTGTGGTTGATAGATTAATTCTTCACCTATTGTCAGAGCCAAGAGGAATAGATATAGAATGATACAAGATTTGCTGAGATGTTGAGAATAAGACATCGCTGCCAAGGATCAACCCCACCTTAGTGTCCCATGTGATATTTTGCTTCGCAACAGTTGTCGTAGCTATTGAAACATGACAGACTTGATGAACCAACGTGATGGGCACAATAATCTTGATCCAACCAGAGGGAACAGAGATTGATCCGGGCTTATGTCGATAGAACGACTTGAACCTTCGAAAAGGCTGTTGTGGCAGGATGATTTGTTCAATCTCGTCGGCAATAAATTAGCATAAGATTCTACTATTAGAAGATCAACCTACCAAGTCAACAACTACTTGATCAACTACCATGTCATAATTATCAATCCATTGAAATTCAAGCAGTGGTGTATTTGGCACTTCTTGTAGACTTTCGAAGTTGATTCGGTGAGTTACTTCTTGTAATAGTTGCTGAACGGCGTCTGAGATACCGAATACCTTGTAGACTAAGGGGAAGCTCTTTGGGAGCGCAAACATGTCTAAATCATCGACGGGGTTTGCAGAAGCCCTTTGATCATCTCCGGCTGGCTCGGGCTGACATTTGATAACAGAAAGAGCAGTATAGGGGGCTTTCGCTGGCAGCGAGAGTACTGTTGGTATTGGCCGTCCACGCTCAAGAACACAGATAAATTTAGCATAATCATCCTCGTCGAGGACTTCCGTACACAGAGCAGCGCAAATATCCCCAAAGCTATTTTTAATCAGTCAATGAGTGATCGAACTTCTCATCACAGCGACATCTCACCTTTGCTGAGGATGTCGATACTTGAGAATAAATGCCGGTGCGAGGGGCAATGACGCTTGTGTTTCAGGGTGTGTGCAACTAAAAGCCGGGAAACAGGAATCGAACGCTCCTGTCTCTTTGGTATAGTGCGTAAGAAACGACGGCCCAATACGTGCTACGACGCAATAAGAGAACTGAACCAGGACAGGTAATCCGATACGTACAATATAAAAGAGTCCCTTCAAAGACGCGATGACGTGGTCCTCGAAGGTACACTGGTTCCATGGCTTGGACCATGGCACGCAAGGAAGACATGTACTTCTGTATCGTCAGTTCGGTTGCAGCACTGATCTGCATCTTGAACCTTTGGTAAGCCTCTTGCTTTCTCCCCAGATGCCAATCAACACAACAAGATGCGATTGTTAAGAAGTTCCGCAGATCTTGCTTCGTGATTCTGTTTTCCAATATGTCCCTTGTCTTTTGGAGTACATTCCCTGCTGTACTGTAACCGTGAAGGTCACGGGCCTGTTGCCACTGAGTCTCATTCTGGGGAATTGACTCGCGGAGCTTTGCCAGGATGTCTTTGCTTCGGCTGTACAGGGTCTTGGGCTGGCTCGTTGCAACCTGGAACTGACCGTAGGATCCTTGTTCTGGCCGAATTGGAGGCTGTCCGCTCATACTCGGATGGTTGGTCTCATGTTATTCTCACTCCCATACAGAAGAAATTGGCGCATATTCGCAAGAGCGGGGGGATAAGCGGTGAGGTTCCCCGCGTAGGTTCTATTGGTCGGCTTCTCCGGCACGCTTTACCCAGACGAGGACTCAACAGAAATTCGGAACGCTTTTAGAATAGCGTCAGGTAAGGAGCCAATGGCAGGTATCACAGGATGACCTTGAAAATGAGGCTGGCCAACACCAAAACTCATCACATTCTCCTCGGACAAGCATATCCTTGCCCGATATCACATTGCATGAGACTCAATTTGGCGCCTTGGACGATAGCAAGCTGTGCATTGTCAAAGGGGGTACAATGGCACTTTTGTCAGGACCGTGCTGTAGCGCTTCTGAGGCATTACTTATTATTGGACCTGATAACAATTTCCGAGACCGGGCCATGTCCCGAAACAGGTATCAACAGACAATGTGTCCTAAAATGATTAGCGTAGGACAAATCCGATGAGGTTTGTTATCTCCATTTTCCGTGGAGACACAAACTGAGTCGCAGTGCAGGCAGTAGTGTACCTGATTCACACGCTGTAATGTTGCACCAAAATAATGGCGTTTGTGTGTGGCAGTAATGGTTGCGATACCTGAAGCACCAAGAAGTTGAGGCGGCCACTGTTGTTTGCATTTGACACCAATTCCTCTTGATGGTTCCCGCCACAACGGATCGTCGGTTGGCATCCCTTCCCAGTATTCTGTGCACTACCGAGCCAACACTTGCTCCCAGTTTCAACTGCTTATTGTTGTCAAACAGCCTTCGGGATATTACGTAGGTTGACAGTAGTGTGTCATTGAAATTATCTAACAGCCATGTCTCCGCGAGACTTCACGTTCCGTAACTCGTACGGATTCTCACCTTGCTCGCCAGATTGATATCGAACCCCGCCGACCACCTTATATCCAGTTGGGAGAACATTCAGACTTCCAGCATCGACATGTATTCTTTTTCAGGTTTTAAGCTGGCCATCGTGGCGGCGATCCTCGTTTTGACATTCTTTATTGGGCCTTATGATGTTCTGTCAAGACCACCAACTGCTACATCTCCGGAGTGAAACACTCTTCCTCTACCAACTGTTGCCATCATAGGTACCGGAGGGACTGCTTTAGGAAAGGGGAACTCTCCAACCGATACCTCGCATTACGTATCCGGCGCTCATAATATCCACGATGTAGTTGTACCTATTCTGCCAGATCTGGACGGAATCGCCCATATTATCACAGAAGAAGTTCTTTCTATCGATAGCATCGACATTGGCACAAAGCAACTGATCATCATTCGTCATACTGTGATGAAATAGCTTCGACAGCCACATATATCTGGAGTGGTTCTCGTTCTCGGATCCAGCAAGTTAACCTTCGTGGCTGGGTTCTTGGAGCATACAATAGCGCTTGACGATTTCAACAAGTCTGTTTGTCTGACTGCTGCTCTGAAGCCAATCTTGGCGCGCGGCGCAGAAGGGCTTGGTAGCATACTGTCGGCTACAAGGGTGCCAGTCGCATCTCAGGACAACCAGATTCTCATCATCTTTAATGATCTCATCACGCTTGCCAGGCGCAGCTACTAACAAAGCAACGTGCTATTTTCAGGGGTCAGGTCACTCTTGGGGAAAATTGTTGACTTGGGACCCGAGAGGATACACAGGCCAAGCGACAGCCCCAAGACGTTACAAGTTCGACGAGGACCAGGTGTATAAGAAGGCTAAGACTGAGTCTAAGTACTTCCCTTCTACGAGCGAACAGAGTGACTTCGATATCGCTGTGAAGGACGTGGTCAAAGGGGCGGTTTTGGGGGTCGAGGATGGATATTGGCCTGAGCCGTTGGTGAAAGGCCTCGGAACACTGATGAATGGGTCGGATGTTATTGTGGCTGCAGTCTCCTATGGTTTCTCCTACAATATAAAACACAGGATAGATGGAGTAGTACAAGCAGGTGACTGGACTGATCGCGATCGTATGATGCTAATCCCGCCATTTCTACTGGCCTCAATTATGAGCAGGGAAGAGATACCGGATTTCATCGCGACGCCTTACAAGGAAGTCTAACTAGAAATAGTGCTTGATTCCGCAATTTGTAACCCGGACGTATATTGAACCCACCAACTACTTTGCTACTTCCAGACATGCTTATCCTCTCGACTATGGCTCGTATCTTGCCTTCGCTGTTGAGAGATGGCTGAAATATTAATGACCTCTCTGGCCTTGCCATCTGTCGTTGTACACATCTGGCAGGTGACCTTATTGGTACTGTAATGATCTTGGACTTGTCATGGTCTTGAATGGCCGCCACACGACGCAACTAGATGCATCTGGCTAATGTCTCTCATAACAATGTCTTTAAGCGGTGAAACCTATTTATTCTGGAGCCTAGAAAACAGGATCGAAACGTCACTTCTAAGTGGCAGCTATTGTGCAACATTCCAACCATCAAGACCAACCCGACTCATGCGTAAAGTCGTGAATTCGCCAAAAGATACGTCGAAGAACAAGATAGAGCAAAGGCGTAGAAAATAGGCGTGACCAATATACAATTCCACTGGTACATTAAAATTCAGCTATAAATTATCTTTGTTCCGCGCAATCCAGCGCAACTCCCATCTCCATCTTCATCCCTCTCCACGACGTCCGTTACCCCAAGCAAATTGTTATGCACACTCTTTAGACCAAAGGTTACACTATCTAGATGCTTATCAACGGAGCAACTTGAAAGAAGCCATAAATACTTTTATTTCCTAACCATTGTCTCCTTTTAAACTGCGCGACAATGCTATCAAACGCCAACACTAAAATGGATCCTGAGAGGCCAGACATCTCTAACAGCGCTCGCGGCGTTTGCTCCCATCATGCTGTTCACAACTGTCTGGAATTGGCTACTGGAGCAAATGGGACTTTCATATACTGCCAAAACAACCAATGCGGCTACTTATAAGACATCGTAAGTTGCCGTCTACAACTAGACACACAAAGGATACGGTTGACCATCAAGAGTGCGCAGAGGTGTAATACGTATCATACAGTACTGTTGCTGCTCAGTTTCACAATACTAATCAGCAATTACTACGGCAATCGAGACTCACATATTCAGGAGGTCTTGGGACACAAATGGCAAGCCCTCATACCAATTGAATAGCCAACGTACCTTATCGAATACGAGGCTGCACTATGGGTACAAGGTTCACCTCTCCGTCATTAGCTCTTAGACAGTACCTCGAAATGCGACGTCTCAGTATGCAGACCAGTCACGTGGCCGTGTTGTCTCGTCACAGTGATATCTAGTTCCCTTTGCATGACGGAGCACCTGTCACTAACGCCTTACTTTGGCGGAAAGCCGCATCTTGATCTTACAGGTCAGTGAGATGAAGCGATGGTTGGGGGAAACAGGGATTTCCGATGGCCTAGACTGGTTTTCGAGGCGAAACAAGGCGGTGTCTTTCAAGAATCGTGATAGTTAAGTACCAACCAAATGCAAACTTTTAGTTTCAAGATTGTTTGTGTATTTGATTGTACTGAGCCTGTCGAAGATGCGGGTGACAGAGGGATGGGGATTAATGTCTAAGTTGTGAGCTAGATGTGTTATTTGCAGTTGAGACTTGTGGCTGAGAGCTCAAATCAGCACAGAGAACTTAGAGTATGGACTATAGGTAGAGTTCCAGGATGACAGAATTGAGCTGGGTGCTCAAGAAATAATTACCCATACGGCTATATTAAATGTGGCGCTATCAGTTTCGGGACCTTAAAATAGTCTTGCGCCAGACAGCTCTCCTTGAAGGGATTCTCTCAGTTACCCTGAGTCTACAAAGTGGCCAAGTGCAGTAACCTTAAAGACAAGTGATCCAAGGATCGCGTTGATAGCTTAGTAGTGGGATTACTGGGGAAGGAGCTCTACTCTATAGCTACAGGGGGCTAAAATGCAAACCTCAGACCTCGAACAAACCGCGAGACTGCTCGATACTGACTCTTCACTATATCTCTGACACTGAAAGTTCCTTCTATTTCATACAAAGATCTTGAAAAACAGTCCAGAATAGTTTCATAAGGACGTTAAACTTCCTTCACTAGTGAGGCTGAACCATACGATCGCTTGGAGATCTCTTATAGTGACGCAGTTGAGCTTTAGTAGGCGTCCTCAAGCCCTTTCCAAACTCCAGCCAGCTTCATCGAGTAATAGCCTGACCTGATCGACATCTGAAGCAAGCACCTCTTCGGCATCGAGACCGGCAACGTTTGATAGAAGTTCCAATACCTTTTTCCGACGCACCGTGATATCAACCATGGACTCCCATTCAGCAAAGAAGCTTTCAACCATTTCCGGGGTCCAAGTTAGAGGATCCCCAACCGGGTGCTCTTCATGACCGAAGTGGGCATAATACGCCAGTTTCTCCATTGTATCTCTCATGATGTTGATTCGGTTTTCCTTCGCCTGCACCTCGTACTGAAGTTCTCTCGTCTCTGCCTTTTTGTCTTTCAGCTCTTTCTTCAGCTTTCCTTCTCTGTAGGTTGCAGCATCAGAGACCTGCTTCAGTCGATTGAGGTCTTTGGTTACTATTGAGAGCTGTACTCTCTGTTCCTCAAACAGTTTGTCCGCCGCTTTTCTGTCTTCTTCTGCCTCCAATCTCCGCTCAACTTCTTCGTTCCTTTCCGCCTCAACTTTCTGCAGTTGTTTAGACTGATTATGTAATTTACTGCTCATCATATGCTTCTCTCTTTCATCAGCTTCTATTTTGCAGTAAACGTCTTTGAGTTGCGATAGAGCTTCTTCGATTCCCTTGGCTATTGAGTCATTCATGCGCTTCTGGGCAGATACGAGCTCCATGAAGTACTGTTGGAACTTGTCGGTAATGTCAAAATGTTCATCGATCGATATATGGTCCTCTGAAAGTTTTGAAAGATCTGGATGAGAATTTCTTCGATGGCGGGCGGCAATGCGCTTTTCGGCCTTGACATACAACCCCAGAAATGTCTCATGAGATGTACTTTTGGGCAATGTTGAGTTCGCCATTTGGTCGTCGGAGGTTTTGGTCAAACAAGCTTGCGTAATATAATCCAACAGAGCTTGCAGGTTTTCCTCCAATCTATGTAAGGTCCTGTAGTCAAGTTCTTTTCTGTGACTTTCCGTAGAACTCGCATCTATCCGAGGATTGCAAGTTCGTCGCCTCGTTGCCACAAAGCCACAAAAAGAAGAATGTATACCGAGCAACGGCGCTTTATTATTGCTAAAAAAAGCAGAATAACTATGACTTGTTGGCCTAGTTCGAGTATACGTGCTTACAATCACTGAGAAGCGTGATCTTCGGAATTTAGCTATCATGTGGCGTTGACTGTCCTATTATTGTATACTTCTGCAGTAGGACCTATGTTGACATCTTGGACGGGGCGGTGGGGTTCTGAGACCAACTGGCTGTTCTTTGTGTACAATGATCCAGGGTCATGAAGCGCCACTTTTCAACCCCCCTCCCCCCCCCCCCCGGCAACCATTACTGCTAATAATCCAGAGCTCAGCTCATATAATGAGGCTGTAATCTTTGCTTCGCTAGGCGCGCGGAACAACGGGTAGTGCCCCGTCTCTTGTAAGATCTAACGGGGCTCGCACGTCCTCTGTTGGTCGATAGTACACAAGTCCAAAGCCTGGCGGTAGTAGCCTAGGCGATGTTGGAAAACATGTGACGTGAAGATCTGATGTTTCACGGTGAATGCCGGTTCCCGAGTACACATGCTCTAACACCGCGAGGGGTAATAGCTTTGACCCTTATGCACCTTGGGCAATGCCATCAGTAAGATTGTGTGATTTGAAGCTAATGCGAAATCCTTGACCTTTTCTCAGTATGCACATGACGGCTAATGAATCAATACGTGTAGTCCGAGTCAAAGATCTACAATTCGTATCTCTTGCTTGATGACCCACCTTTTGAGTATTTCAGCTTTGGCGCATTCAACACGCTTACCAACCACAAGGATTATGAGTGTCAGCTTCTGGCCGCGGCCGGCGGGATGTCGTTCCGGGCGTACACCGGTGTTCTGGTTTCGATGGTCTTCTACCTTTACAGGGTTTTTAATGTTAATAAATTGCCCCATCTTGTTACCTTCACCATTCCCAAGTACAAGTACATGAAACATCTCAAGTCAGGGTTTTGAGCAACTGTGTCTATGTCAGAGCGCCTCATGTCCTGGGTGCGTCTTGATATGAGCCAGTTTCATGCGTCATGTACTTCTACCCCAACCTCCAGCAGGTAAGAAGGTCATGGCAGTCCTAGCAGCCGGTGTACCTTGACACTCCATAGCTAGTTATCCGCAAGGGACGCCAGAAGACCTTATGGAGAAGAATGGGTACCTCAGTAAGGCTTTGTGATCTGAGCCGTTGAGAAAGGAGAAGTGAGTTCTGTTCACATTCAGACCACCATGGAAGCTTTTTGGGTAGAAGCTTGTATTATAAAAGGAAAATCTTGTCCTCATCACCTGTCTTTGCGGCTTGAAACTTACCTTGTAGGCAGTAATCGACTATATAGTTCGCATTCAGACGAAGCCAAGTGCAAACAACACTAACAAGACAAGCGACGGAAGGACGTGATAACTATAATTTAATTTAAAGAGCCTTTAATTCCTTTAGAGGTCCTATGGTTATTATATAAGTATGGTTAAATAAACGTTCTTGTAACAGGTGACCTTGAAGGCGTATGGGGTTGGGCCTTGACGAAAAGAGAGAAACGCCCACCAACACTATCATGGTAAAGCTTATGGAATTTATCCAGGTCACCCCCATTGCCATATACTCTTTCCGAATAATTTCCAATCCCAATCTTAGCTCCTTGTAAAGCAGACTCGATGAGTGGCATAGGTCTGAATATGAAGGTGACGTCGGGTCCTTCCTGAAACATTGCTTCTCTCAAGCCTTGCTGCGACTTGAAGATGTGCTTTGCATAAGGCTTAAGGATCAGCAATTTTATGTCAACGTCGACCATTTTGTCTTGGAGCTTGTTGAAATCGTCATAAAAGTCTTGCAAGCAAAATGATATTCGACTGATAAAGTCAAGTTCAGTACTACCCAGAGTTTGACTGTTATCCATATCTGCCGAAGCTAACAGCAGAGAGAAGAACTGGCGTAGATCGCCACCAATCCAGTTACCTTGACTTGGGTTTCTCGAGTCAAGGTAATGTGCAAATATGACGGTTTTGAGTTGTTTATGCTTTTCGAAGCAGCGTTTTAAACGATCTGGGTCTATCTCCATCGGTTGCTCAATACCAAGGATATGTTCGAATTCGAAGTGCTCCAACGAGGGCCATATCAACTGAGATGGAAGGTCAAGAGACATAGCGCGGACCATGAGTTTCTTGAGGCAAGTGAACCTGCTCATAACCGAGACAAGATCCTGTGGCTTCTCCTCCCCTTTGACAGAAATGAAGATTTCTTGGATCGCTGGAAGTACTTGAGTTATTCCTGGTCCGGGCTCTGATATATCGGTCAGGATACAGTCAGATACTAATATAATGTCTCCATTTCCACCTGTGTCAGGTGTACGGTGTTGGGCGAAATTGCCACTTTTCCAGCTTGTTGCCAGGCGTGCAAGTACCGAGCCCGGAGCAAATAGATCATACGTCCTGGGGTAAATCTTCAAGACCTTAACATGATCAGTCACGTTTTTGTGTTCGTGATTTTCGAGTAGCTTCTGGATACCATCCTCGTCTATCGACAGTTGGTGGAATAGAGATGGTGTCACACATGAGGAGAGTCTTTTGTTGATAAGAGCGACATGTTTGAGATCCTGAGTGTCGAGGAACTCAAAGACCCGGTCCCATATTTCCTGTCAGTTTCCCAATTAGAAAGAAAGTCGGATATCCTATAAGAAAGAACATTGCTCACATTAGCCAATGCTTCCATGGCTCTCAGGAAGCTAGTGGGTAATATTTGGGAAGATCTGATCTGGCGACACTATCCATGGCGGCGCCATATCTTCCCTAGCTGTCTTTAATATGTAAATTATTCCTTGCATCTTGGATCATGGAATGCCCTCTACACCGCCTTCTGTCGAGGCATGACCATGAGCTTTCGAAGTGATTGAATGTACTTGTGTACCGCACCGCAATCACCTTAAGGAAAAGCCATCCATTGCACAGATACTAGGATTATTAATATCTACCTGGTCCATGACATAATATCCTTACCACTTATTCAATATTGTTGATCAACAGCCGAAACCAGTCAGTGGAGTGCTGAATGCGTCACTATAGTAATGAGGCTTAAGGCGGCCGCATTGCTGACCTGAATACGAAGACGGCAGGTCTCTGCGGATGCTCCGTGTGCACTAATGAAGAGTACTTCGAATGCCTATCCCTGTAAGCATCCAGTAGGATGGCCCCTTAATCTTCATCTTGAAACGAACCAGCTGCAAGGCTCCATAGTCTTTGTTTCCTCGACCATGAACTCTTGTACTTGCGAGGCCTTCGCCAGGCGACCAGAACATTCTAGGATTGAAGCCTTCGACGGTATCTAGTTGCGCGCTAGGTTTTAGTATCTGGCCTCAAAGTTCACCGCCCGTTTGACCACAGCAGTGCAATGACAGCTAGAACCTTGGCGACTTACTGTATTCCTAATTTCCATATTTATAGCCCAAGAGCTCCGGCACCATTCACGTTCCCCAAACATATTAAGTTGTTCAACCAAGTTGCCCATTTCAATACGATCAATATTCAACAAAAATGGCCCACATTTATTCCGCGGTCTTTGTTCAGAAGCCCGATCCTTCAGAACCAGTTCATGAATCCGGCGGCAACTCTAGCCCCAGAGGGGACCCCACCGAGTCCTTTGGCAAAGACTATCCTTCAAATCATGGCCAGCAAGAGCACTGCGGCACCGCAGATACTTCGACTTCGGACAATCGCAATGTTCCTGGCTTAGACTCTGCCATGGGCCATCTGAATGATGCTGTTCAAAACATCATCAGAAGTGCCAGGGAAGCTACCGATGGACTACGTTTCGGTAACCAACCCAGCACAGGATTGGACCGCGATAATGGGGCCACATCGATTATCAACCCTGAGGCGCATGGAGATGCCACGCAAATCAATGGATCAGTATACACAAGTAATACCAGCAACACCCAACGGATTTTCAAACGGAATATCATCACATACAAGCCTAAAAAGATCGGGAGTAGCATCCAGGTCAATGTAAGAGTTGCCGTCAGGAAGAGGAAGAGGAAAAGACAGAAAAAGAAAGGTCATATCTAGAGAAGGATTCACGCATGGCAAGCTGATCAGCCAAGTGGGAAAAAGCCTCATACGACTAGCATCCCCACCTCAGTTTCAAACTCTCCGTATTTTTTTTTTTTGCCTAAGATATTACACTGTACTTGACATAGTTGCGACTCGAAACCTACTTACACAGTCCGTTAGCCTGTCACCACGATATTTCTTGAATAACATAGCAGTCCATTGCTCCACGTCCAATAGCAAACAGTCCTTCTTTCAGTAGAACTATCCAAGGGGGGCAGCGGCTCCCGTGACCCCCTAGCTCCCCCAATCTTATTCTTCTTTTACCTAGTATATACGCAAGCGTCCAAAGCTACGATCCTGATTATTGTGCATTCCGTGGAACAAAGCTCTGTGGATGCAGTGTTTGTCTGATATCGCTTGTTCATAACATGAAATCTTTGACACCTGAGGTGCTGAAGTGTCAAAAATCAATCTTGCAGGCTGGCAGCACTTTCAATAACAGTCACCTAATACACTTTCTGGGGTTGCCTTGATCTGAAGGGTCTAGACGTTTACTATGTCTATCCAAGCCTGATGTTGAAGGTCGATTCATCGGCTTGAGATATGGCGATGTCTGTGTCTGGAAAGCTCGACATGGATTCAGGTTCGTTTGTCTCGTGCGACTCATCGACACGGCATTGGATGCAACTAGCCCGGCAGGTTCGTCATATTTTCTCTCAGCCCTGCACCTACTGTGCATCTGGGGATCGATGAAATGGTTCAATTCGTAGCGATAGATCAGGGTGTACATCTATGCATCTACATCATAAATGTCCCCCAGCCGGCATGAAAGGTCTCATGTAAGTGTCGTCGCGTTCCATCCATAGGGATCTTTTGGGTCAGCGCGCATGGTAGGGGTCTTTTGTGTCCCTATATCTTTGCCCTGCTTACGGCAGATATGTTTATTTCTTATTGTAAAGTATTGGCTCCATGACTCGAAGCAATCTTGTATATGTAACATGCACGCCAGGCTGGGATTTGACATCTCGTCGGATGCGCGAGAGTCGAGATTCTAATAGCACCAGAAGATGATTACATGTATTAACACAAAGCACGGGTTATATATATTCAGGCAAGTATATAGATTACAAAATAGAATTAGAGTTTATTTCCTCTATCACGGCAGTTTCGGGCGAAGTTCCCACCAACATATTGCTAATCCCTAAAGTGCTATATTTCTTATATTATAAGTTATTAAGATCTCGTTAGTAGAGTTTGGCGTCTATCTTGCTAAATCTGACACTGTTTGCGTACGGGTGCTACCAGTTCATAGTACCACTCTAAACCACTTAAGCTATATAGCTATTATCTTATCTTAGGTGCGCTTCTGATATCTTAACCTTAGCAATATAAGAGTGACTTTTGTTATTTGTTTTAAAACCGAAGCAAAGCGTTGAGGTAGATGTAATAGTAAGAGGAGGATTAAGATAATCTAATCGAAGCTACCCTAGGCACGCCCTCCTTCCATCTAAGTAGTCCAGTAACAACTCTCCCCTGTAAAAATTCTTTCTTGGCACGCACTGTTAGTGCCGTGTTAGGAGCGGGATTTTCTGCAGGCCACGCGACCACACAAAACTGCGGGGATGCTATCGGCTCCCTAACAGCAGTTTTCAGAGAAGGAATTTTGGAGAGTTCGCCTTCTCTGACAACACCTTTGTCGGATCTAATGGCGGCACCTCAGAACCAGAACGCCTTAGATATCGGAGGACGATGCCCATGGCATCGGTAGCGACATCCTCCCGATCAACGACGCCGATTGCGATGGGTTTTTCTCCTTTGAAGGCAAGCCGCACCGTCGGCCTCTGATTCCTTCCCGAGGTTTTTCCCTGCCGCCGCGACAGTCGACTACGAGCTACAACTTGGTTACTGGAGATTGTGGACTGCGTCGGCAGATGTAGTGATGCGCGAGAGAATTCTGGTCGGTGGAAAAAGTTCGACAATAGATTGCCCCCGAACCCGCTGACGGGTGACGGGCTTGAGAAATACAGCACCTTTTGTGCCATTGGTATGCTGGATGGTGAAGGAAGCGGGGTTTCCCTGTACCTAGCTAGCTCAGCACGTCTTTTGCTCCAGTAGGAGATCTGGCTTCGTTACAGCCACCCAGACGAAAAATATACAAACAAACAAAACAAACAAACAAAGTAGTCCAGTAAAAGGCCTATAAAATAAGGCGATCCTTTGGTTACTCAACAACAAGGAGTCACCGAGGTGACATCTTCGACGCCGGCTTGGTACCAGTAAGAGTCTTTGCAGATATGCAGGCCCGGGTGTGGAAATATAGACTTAGGCAGAACTGGGAGCAAAGTTCCACTGCTGCACCATCAGCATCCCCTGCCTGCCTTAATTACTCCACACAACCCCCCTGCGTAAAGTTACCCTACTTATTCGACTTTGCTTTTGCACTTGGCTTTCTCCCTGCAGCCCATAACTTTAGCTTTCAGTACAAGTTTAGCTCTGTCTTATACTCAGGCCACTCTCTACATGCAAACCAGCGAACCATGGATAAACAAACCAATCTATCCGTATAAGTACGCGTTATGAAAGAGCTTAGATTCACTGTGCGTAGTTTCTTGTTCTGTCTCTCGCCGTATACTGACTGTGCCAGGCTGAGAAAGTTTCTCAGGAAACTCGGATTCCTGTATATAAACCAAAGGTTGAAGTGTACATTACGAGCAAGCCTCCAATCTTTGAGAACAGGAAAGATTCGATGTTCTAGCATTTGGGCGAAACCTTCGTCCTTATCCGGGTCTGGCTACTAAAATTAAGGGGCTTATATAGGTCGAAACCAGTATTGGACGAAGAGAAACAGAGCTTGCTTCAAGGCGGATAGGATTGATGTTGACCTTTCTTTTTATCACTATTATCTACACACCCCTTGAGTGTGTGCTTGAAGGTCGAGGCTTCCCTAGCACTTGAATGCTTGATATAAACGTAAACAAATTCTTGAGCTGTGGATATCGCTGCGATTTTACGTCACCATGTATGCATGGGAGGCTTACAACTGCACTGAGTCAAAGCCTCTTTGAGAACATTGATATCCTCCCATTTTCTTGTATGATTGTCCTTTTGGTTGTTGGCCACCAGCATCGAGACCATAAAGTCAAAAGTAAACAGGGCAAACCCGTCAAGAGGACTGACCTCACGGCAGAGAGATAAACATAGGGAAAGAGCTTGGTCAGAAGTTCTTTTCTGACTGGTAATCCGAGCCCCACCCTCTGATGGTCCTCGTTGTCAAAGAAGCTGTCTCGATGCTGTGGCTTGAACTGTGTGATGTGTCTTTCCCGCTCCAGCCGCCACCTTTAGATTCTAAGTAGCCCTTTTCCAGGATATTGAGAATAGTCAGAGTTAGTCCGCTGAACAACCTTGTAGGTCTCTTCTCCACAATGGTGCTCTCGATAGGCTCCCCCTTGCATAGTGCGGCCGGCTCCCCATCTGTTCAATTGAGATCAGTTAGCCAGGGTCAGGTAGAATTGTCATACACGATGCCGGAATCGGAATTGCCGAATCCAATCGCAACTCAAGCGGCCGGCGCTATTGGTATTAGCCTGTCTGAATCGCGGTGTTCGTGGACGATCGGTATGTCATGCTTTTGTTCGCCTAAGAGATTAGCTGACGATTTAGTTTCTCTTGGAATCCTCGGCCATGGCAAGCATAAAAGCACTAGTCCATGGCAACTTCTGTGAGATCCCATTTTCAGAGGCTCTCTATCAACCGGCTTTTGTTATTCGCTTTATTGGCCTTGTCCATCGACATTCTTTTGTCTCCCCTCGCCGCGATGCTCCTACCAGCTACCCACAGCCTCAGTCGCAAACGATCACGTTCAAACACGCTGGGAGACGAAGGACTACGACCTCATTGCGACCTTTCAACAGCTCACCCGATTCTAGATATCTCGAACGACGTATTTAGATCCCTCGATATCAGATTCAAGAAGAGCAAGCCTGAGGGGGTGCTCGAAAATGCGATTGCAAATGGCAACATTCCCCACGGCGACATCGCAACCAACCACAGCACCGAAGGCAGCAGGGCCAGAAATGAAGGTCTCACAGATGAGGGTATAGACGACGATTTTACAGATGAGGGTCTCACAGATGAAGGTATTGCAGACGACGAGAGCACATGTTCCACAAAGCCGATCGAACCTGGAGACATCAAAGCCGAAAGCTTATGGGGCCGAGAATATCCGATTAATGAATGGTAATAGAAGTGCTATACACTGAGAGACCTTTGCTAAGTCGGCGGCACAGGCAGCCACATGATCAGAAAAGAACTGAGGCATGGGAACTAAGGTTAGCTAATACCATGAAGAAATGTCCTATGTTAACTGGGTATGGAAGTCACGAGCTTTATTCTAACTTATTCGGCACTTGCGAGACAATGATCCCTTCTACTTACCGGGTTAGTTTGCGTCCCATTGCTTTAGCCAATGTCCTCGCTGCTAATGGTCACAAGTGCGCTCTTGATGTTGGATCAGCAGGCGGTATTATATGACCCCCCTATGATATGATAAGTATGCCAACAGATTCATCTAGGAAACTGGGCCATGTATGCGCTCTTCAACCTATTTGAATGGTACTTGACTAACCTAATTCAAGGGACTTTGCAGATGAGCATCCTGGTCTTGATGTTATTAGTGTTGACCTGTCAACCTCGACACCTGAATGGGTTCCGCCTAATCTGACTTTGTGAGGCTATATGGACGTCTTACACTTGATCAGCGTTAACATTAATGCAGTCAGACCGTAGAACGCCTCGATCTTCAAGACTTTTCAACATCTTCAATGCACTTTATACATTTCCGCGAACTTAAAGGGAGAATCAGTCACTGGCGCGAGTTTCTAGAACAGGTCTTTAACGTCTTGAAACCCGGAGGGGTTGCAGAGTTCCGCGAAGAAGCCATTAAGCTTAAAGGAGAGGAAGAGTTACCAAAGGATGGTTTTATGGTGCAATGGGGAGACCTATTCAGAGAGGCTGGTGCAAGGCGAGGGGCGGATTTCGAGATGATCGGCTCCAGACAACAGCTTAGTTTGCTACAGGATGCCGGCTTCAGTGACATCAGGAGAAACCGCTACAAGGTAGTCAATGGCGTCCAGTGAACCTTGAAAATAACTAAGTTTGAGTTATCACAGGTACCGATTGGGCCTTGGCATACATCGCTGCAGCAGCAGGAGTTAGGAAGGTTAGCTTGGAAGGCATTTAATTATGACATAGAAGGGTCCATCCTTCGTCCAGCCATTGAGAATCTGGGATGGAGTGAGGAGGAATGTCAGCTGTTTGCTGCAAATTTGCGCAATGAGTTGCAGATGACAACAGTCAAACCTTATATGACACATTTTATAGTTGTGTGCACGAAGCCATAGACTTGATGCCTCGATTGACTCGCTCAAGAATTATAAGATGTCTTTTGCCACTAGAATTGTATATTCGGACCTTGAATAAACTGGAAAAATATAAAGCTTTGGTATGACACAGCTCTGCATAACTCGTTTATCCATCTAGTATCTCTCTGCCATGCAACCCATGGTTTCAAAGTGATGAGGCGTAGAAGGAAATATTACCAACAGTAGCAACAACCACGAATCAAGGAACAGTACTCATGGATCAAAGACTCGCCTGCCTGTCATTCTGTGGAGTCTAGCGCAGATAGCAACAGGGGCTTAGCGTTAGCAAACAGCATACCTGTGCATGCACTTATGCGCCACTCTTTGTGTATCAGGCGGGGGCTCATTAGTGATGGCTGAAAGGAACGAGACCCATATCCTCGTTCAATCCTCTCGAGAATGGAGCGAGATGCACCTGCATGTCCCACTGCCAATGTCACGCGCCGCCACTGCTGATAAATCTCGGAATGGCTTTGTAGATGGATAGAAAGCACATTTGTTTCTCATCATGGTGGAAGGAGCCCAGTGAATCATCTCTTATTACTTTTCCTCTTGCCTTGGTCAATTATCTGAAAACGATAGATTCACGTGCTAGCCACGGTGACGACGGAAGCAAAGGTGACAAGGCGTCAATGGGGTAACACTGCGCCAGATGAACATTAGAAGCGGTGCCTTCAAAATCGGGCTGAGAACCTGTGGAGTTTGGAGAGGGGGTGACAACCACTGGACTCCCTTTGTTCGTTCGTACCACAATCAAAGTCCAAGCTTATACAGCTCAACCCCAGGGGGTTATAAAAACGTCAGAAGTAGTATCCAGTAGATTTCAGTATAATAGCATAAAGTTCAATTCTTTTCAGATATGAATCTTCTGTAATGTTACAAATATTCCTTCACGTTGTTTTCTGATAGATGTGGACTTGATGTTACATTTCCTGGTCCTGTTCCGCGGGCTCACTGTTATGTAGTGGGCTTTGGCCTACCTTCTGGTTGCTTGCTGATTAGTGCGTCCCAAATCCTAGCTCAAACCGAAGACTTGCGATCGGCAAGCTGCGCAGCCAATGGTTGGGCTTTTATCTTTCTCCCCTTGCCCTGGGAGCATCTATACTGCGTGTTGACATTCCCTCACCTTGTCACCAATCTCACACCCTTTTGCCTGATTTGACGAGGCGACTCTCAAACCCTACCAACCGTGGGTGTGCCATTTCGGTTACAGGGTTGGACACCGTGCGGGGGCGTTTAGGAGCGACTCCCAACACTCTCTCCGACCAATCTTTTTCGTTACTGGCTACAGCCAATGAATCGCAAGGAAAACAGCCACTAAAAGGACAGTCATCGAGTGCACGGTAATGAAGGATGGTTCTGCATAACATAAAAGAAGACCAAGCCTCCCTCCTTCATCACACTCACGACATCAAACCTCGCAGGCATATGTTTATTTAGCATGAGTCGGAAAAGACCGCCCGCTGACAGAACCTCCGAACGGCGCAAGACCAAGAGAGGGCGCGTAAATCCGGGCAAGACTGAACCTCCCCACGCAACTGCAGAGGTTCCAGACGACAAGACAGATGCCCCAGCAGCGAACGAAGACAAAACAGCAGACGACGATGTTGACCAAGACCCCGATACCTCCCACGCGTCTGCTCCTGACCCTGATCTTCACAAGACTAAGATTCTCGAAACAGCTGCGAGCGATCTAGAAGATGAGACAGATGCCCCGACGGCAAGCCAAGATAGAATCCCAGAAGAGCCTACGAATCAAGAGCCCGACGCCTCAAACTCTTGTGCTTCTGAGCCCGATACCGACGAGACTGCGGTTTCGCAAGCAAGCACTAGCCGCGTCGATAATGGGATAGCAGCATCCATGTCAGATCAGGACAAGGCATCAGAAGCTCCTGATGACCTACTAGATCTCACATGGGTAGATCTTGCTAGAGATCTTCATTCCATCCTCAAGTACTCAATTTACGGTGAATTCTTTCTCTTTTGCCATTTACGAAACGGTCGTTCTGGCTGGGTAGCAGAAGAAAGGGTTCAGATTGAGGCCCCTTTTACTCTCAACACATTCTGGGAGTCCCGAGAAGACGTCCCAGGTCGCCCGCACGCTGAGGTTTGCGAGAAGGTCTTCAAAATTATGCCTCAGCTACCTCGATGGAAGAAGAATTGTGTTATCTGGCGAATTGGAGAACCCTATTTCACAGGCACCCCCGCCATGATATCATATTTAACCAAGCTCAAAGATAGATGGAAGGCACATTTCAGGTTGCCTGAGGTTATTACTTTATCGAAAGCAGAAGCACTATATCCGGAGACATCAACAGGGTGCTGGGAAATGTCAGCTTCTAGTGATTCAGACCCAGTTCCGCAGATGATATTCAGCCATCGGAAGACTCCGAAATATAAAAAAGCGGTATTCGAATTCTTCATTCTCTACGACTCTTGTGACGGAGAATGGAAGAGCGAGGTGGACATCCAGAAGGAATATCCTGCGGCTGTCGAGACTTACTGGCAAAGTCACCCGGGATTGCGCGAGAAGGAGAGTCTTGAACGTCTTAAAGTTCCGGAGCAGTGCTTTAAGATTCATAGCCATAGGTTTAAAGGAGGGAAAACTCTATTGAAAGTTCAACTGGTAGGAAAATCGGACTGTGAAGAGTTCAAGGCTTCGAGAGCACTCAAACGTTGGAAGGAGCCCACCGAGAGATACCTGGAGAAACACAAGTTACAGATCTGATCATGCTCTTTTTATTGCATAGCTCGACTATCGTCTCTAAGACTCATGCTAATTTAATTATATCTGCTTTTCGCCCCTAATGCGGCGCCTATGTTGCTCGATCATTGATTCCCCCCAAACTCTTGCAATAGCAACATGTGGCCGATCAAGAATGAGGTTAGCTAGCTGGTCTGCCATAGGAAATCTCGTGGGTTCAGACACAAAAAACCTCCCATTACCGTTTAGTTCAGAAACTCCGATATCCAGGCGTATCCCGACGTGGACGGATCCGAACTTCTCCATATTGTCGGGATGGTTCAGGAGACGAGAGTTTTGATACAATGCAAAGTCCTTTAGTTCTTCCAGCTTTTGTTTTCGCTTCTTAGGATCGTCTGAGAACCATTTGAAGTGATTTGGTGTCGCCTTTCCAGCGGCGAAATGTGGAGGCTCCATGTCATGATTGACTGTTGTGAACGCGATTTCAATAACCTGGCGTCGTGAGATAAAGACGCGATACTCGCCCAACTTTTGCAACGATTCAATGTATTCCTGATGGAAAAACCTTGGCTGTCTTATGTCAGGCACGAATTCGAACGGCTCTGAGTTGGATTGTGGAGTTTCAATACATTCCAGGTTGTCTCGCGTCGTGCTTTCAACGATTTTAACATCAGCACCACCACAGCTATAGCCACGTTTGGTCGCCATCCGCTTTATGAGTGTACTAGGCAAAGTACACTTCCCCATGCCGAAGCAAGTCCTTGGACGGTAAGAGTATTTCCAATCAGCATCTCGAGCAATCATATCCAGAATGCGTATGTCTGCTATTTTGCAAGCTGCCGACCGGTTCTCCGTCTCACTCGGACAGATAGAAAGGCTCCCGTGGGCTGCTGACAGCATTTGAAGATGGCTGTAAAGGTCGTCCATCGACAATGTTTCCCAATCGCCATGGCTGTTTGCCAACAAAATCAAGACACTTGATGCTTTCTTTTCCATGATGTAGCTCAGCAAAGTATTTCCTAGTACATTGGATACCAGCCATTTCCACGACTTGAACTCAGCTTCAACGCGGTCCCTTGCGCGAGCAAATAGCATAGTTAGAATCGCTTGATGGATTACTGTATAGTCGAGGTCTTTTTTGATAAATGCTTTGCCGGAGGACTCTTTTATCTGCTTTAGTAATTTTCCTTCCAAGATGGCTGCTACATCTTTGTGGAGTGTTTCGATATCAAGCAAGTTGAGGCGGACTCCTATCATATCGCCTTTCGAAACGTCTTCATCAGCGGCTGTGCCAACACAGAGCAGAAAAATTGTGTCTGAAGAGCCTTGCGTCTCTGTGGAGATTTCCGGTCCTAGACCTCCAAGACCTGGGGTGTCTTGAGCACGAATACCATCACGACTTTTCTCCGCCGTGACATGGGTCGTTGATGTAAGCAGTTGCGGCTCACTCGGAATTTGTCTTGAAGGATCTGCGCTTAGACGTTGGAAATTGCGTTCTC
This sequence comes from Fusarium oxysporum f. sp. lycopersici 4287, assembly GCF_000149955.1. NCBI lineage: Eukaryota > Fungi > Ascomycota > Sordariomycetes > Hypocreales > Nectriaceae > Fusarium > Fusarium oxysporum. The sequence goes on from NW_017264845.1 coordinate 50,695, forward strand.
GAAAGAGAATCTCGAATTCAGGAGATGAAAATAAGGAAGACCTCTCTTCAATCATTTGTATCAATGACAAGAGGTTCTCCTTTCTCATGTTACTAAGTGCGGACAATCCAAGCCTTGCTGCACAAAGAACTGCCGCACCATGTGATGTTTGAATAATATGTTGCATGGCAAGCAGGACCTTGGCATAGCGTTGATTTTGTGCACTCATTAACCCATGACAGATGTCGGGCTTGCATAGCCCATCAAGAAGTCCTTGGAGCATCTTTTGTTCACGCGGACATAAAAGACGCACTTTCGGCTTGAGTTTCAACCACGCCTCTGCACCTGAAAGGCAATGATTCCTAAGAGGCTTCTCTCTGGCAACACTTAACTCTGGGGTATCCATAACCCGAGAGTTGTATTAAAGAGATTGTTATAGAATTATTATAGAGGTGCTGTAGAATTGCTGTAGAATTGCTGTAGAATTGCTGTAGAATTGCTGTAGAATTGCTGTAGAATTGCTGTAGAATTGCTGTAGAATTGCTGTAGGATTGCTGTAGAATTGCTGTAGAATTGCTGTAGAATTGCTGTAAGAGGTGCTGTAAGATTTATGCTAGGGTATTATTAGTATGTGTCTCTACTGTAGTCCCTTGCAAACTCTTTGGTGTGTCTCAAACTGGGCCTATCCTGGCCCGCCATTGCTGCCCACATTCTACTCCATACTTCCCCTGCAGATACTTGTTTTTTGCAGATGTGTAATATTACACGCCCCCAGATAACAACTTAATGCTGGCGGTTCACACTTGTATTAGATTGATTGGAGATAAGGCTGGAGAAGTTACTCTATAACTAATAAGGTAAGGCGCGCGACGCAAGCATCAGCTATCAGCTCGGGTACGCACGTATACTAACACCCTTGTTCTTCTTCCCCGCTTCGAGTGACTCCCCTGTTTCCTCAACTCAACCTGCTGACTCCCCTGTTTTCTCGACTTAACTACGTAACTGACTTCTTTTCTGCACTCAGCTAAACTCCCTCATAGAGTTCTTTACCGAACAATTTCACAACTACTACGTAGACACGATGATATTGAAAAACTTCAAAGCTTTTCATTGTTGGCTGGCCAAGCCTTTGCTGTGGCCAAATTTCTCATTGCAATACAACCAACATTGGCTGAGTTAAAGACTGGAGAAAAGCATAGGCATCACACTAAAAGACCTTGAGGATTAGCAACAAGGAGATAAGAAGGTTACTAAGAAAAATAAGCTGATAATTATATTATAATATCTGGTTTTAAGATATTTATAGGATTATTTATAATTCAGGAGTTAAATATAGAAGCCCCTATTAATTCTTGCTGTTTTTCTCGTTCTTGCTTTTATTTTCCATTTCTCATCAAGGTGTGCGGCCCAATGGACTTAACGCCTGCCGTCCCCAATGTTGGGTTCAGAACGCGGTAGCTGCGACGCCGTCCGCACGGGATACGACGAGGCGGGTGTCGAATGGAAAGAGGCGCAGCCCTCAAAACTCAGCTCTTGTCTGTGCTGTTACTGTACGTAGCTTGACCGTGGCCGCGGTGTTGGTGGTGCAGGGAAAGTGGAATTTTGACCAACATGCCAGGCATGGGGTACCGGAATGAAGACTTGCAGGTCCAGCCAAGGGTGACCCCATATTCCGAGCCGCCACCCCCGTCCAGGTTGGCTATTTGATCGGGGATCATCTCTAGTGAAACCATTTTCACGCGATTCAAGTGTTGGTGTCATCATTTGGCAAGACCAAAGACCCTAGGTAGCCGGGGTCTCCAGAGGATCCGGACAAGCCGGTAGGTACCAACCCTCGCTTGCCAACAGGTGTCTGAGTACTTCTTAGTTATCTGGCATGGAGGACTTAACCTAACAAACAAAGTTTCGTGATCCTGGCTCTATCGGGAAACGATCTCCGGCGTGAATGGTTGCCGAGGGAAGAGAAAACACTCTTGAGGATGATTAATGATCATGCCTTCCAGCACAGAGATGATAAAAAGCAGTATCAGGGACGAGTATTGTATGAAAGAAATAAGACATTGGAAAATAAAGATCTGAGTGCTAACTGCTGAGTAAAGCTTGATATCTCAATAGGTCCCCATGCCAGAGCCCGCATTCACTACCTAACTACTGTTATTCACCTGAACCATTGTGCACCCAATGATGGAGTACCCTCGAATCAGTGGCAGTGATATACCGCAGAAGGGTTTGATTAATATTAATGCGATGTATTGCACTTCTGGCATTGGATACACCGCTTCTACAGTCTTACTGGCGGCGTGTCTCTACACGGCATATTTCATTCTCCACGATTGGCGCATTCAGCATTGTAGGTGATTTCTAATATAGGCTGCGTTATGGTAGTGAAAGCTGCTGATTTATATCAAAGATATGATCCTTCTTGCCTGGATGTTCACGATAGCCGGGGCCATAACACTCGCTGGCATACACAATGGCACCGTGAACAATGCTACTTGGGAAATTCTTGTTGCCAACCTAGTTGTCATCCCAGGCACAGTCCTTGCCAAACTGGTGACCTGTGTCATCTACTACGCGGTATTGGAAAGGCTTTGGTATCGATACCCCGCCTTTGCCATCTGGACTGTGGCGTCTTTGATAACCTGCCCCTTCGCCGCTCTGTGGGTAGTTCTCTTGCTTGAAGTTATCGAGTGTGAACAGCCTCAGGCTCCCTGCTCGCTTCACCTTGGCAGAGTTTATGCTATGTATGTGGCACAAGCGGTTATCGGGGCTTTGGCAGACATGGTATTTATGTTTTCTATGCTAGCTTACACCCTTCGCAATACCAAGTCGCGGAATAATAGAATGAGAGTAGTTGTTTCTGTCGGCAGCGGGATATTCCCGCTAGGGGCTGTTGTGGGCCGGTTTGTCATTCTGGTCATTGGTCTCAAAAACAATGACTCAACGCCCTTGTTGGCAAATGGCATATTGCTTTTATCAATTGAAAGCAATATTGTTATTGTCTGCAGTTCAGTACCCATGATTCGCAAGTTCAAAGACAATCACAGGTGCAATACAGTCGAATACCCACGACATGCTGCTGTTTTGGATGGAGTTCAAGGCGATCGGGGTCTGAGCTCATGCTAAACTCATGACTAGGGTACTTGAGTACATTGAGACAATTCAGTCTCTGGGAGTTTAGGGCATGGTTACGAAGAGTACTGAATCTTCGAACAGACGTAAGGGCGAAAGCCACTTTATATTGCGTCCTACCGTCTTTTCCCTCAAGCAACTGGTGCCAAAAGCGCATTGCAGTGGTCTTGGATCGCCATGACTTCTCTCGCTGTTTCTTCACCATACCCGATATACACTACTAGCTGACAGTAATAATTTAAACATTTGTAATTTAAAATGCTTTGCAATATCCTCACGGTCCCATTGAATTAGAGTACAATTCCTTTTATAAATAACTCAATTTACCGGCTTCCAAGTAATCAAGACCTACATACGCTCGGTGGTGGGACGAAATCCGCCTCTTGCTTGGATCTTTGCCAGGTTAGCTTTTGGGCTTCTGATAGTCGTCGTAGTCCGGATTACTAGCCGCTCATATCATTTAGCTTCCCCACTGTAGCAGCGGTTAGGTAGATTACAAGCACTTAACCCTTGAATCTTCTGGGAGAAAGCTGATTGGCAGTCGATAACATGGTGTGATTCGATCCATAAGTAAGTACTAAAGCCCATCCCCGTCTTCCTAATCCGAATCTCAGTTGTCCTGGCAAAAATTGTTCAGCATATGCCAAGTTCTCTCCTCCACCTTTCCAAATTTCTCCCCACAACCGTTCCCTTCTCTTTCCCTCTCCACTCTGGGGTCTGAGTACGTCCTGATTCTCGACTTTTGCGATTTATGATTTTGATCAGTCTCACCTCTGAATACTATCGCCATGCAGATTCCACCGAAGGAAGAGATCCGTCGAAAAGGGAGGCAAATGAGAAATCGTGAGGCCGCGAAGAAGTTCCGCGAGAGGAAGAAAAAGCAAATCGCAGACTTAGAGAAGAAGGTTTGCATTTTGTCTGCACAGAACCCTAATGCAGAAATGGCCGACCTTTTGGAAAGACTTGACCGGGTGATAAAAGAGCGAGATAAGTTGATCAAAGAGAGAGACCAGGTGATTGAGGAAAGAGACCAGATAGTTAGGGAGAGGGAGTGTTGGGTCCAGCTTGGGCCATCTTCTAAACAATACCCGTCTCTGGATCTCATCGGACCTTCTCTATCATACCCAACACTACCTGAAGGATTATCCTCCAGGGTATTACAAAGAGAAAAACCGGAAACAACGCCACAATTCTCCACGATCGACTGTTTACAGCCCTCTGAGTTTTACAGAAACCAAAGAAATGGCGAAGATCCAAACTCGTTTTACTCAAGTCAATGTAACTCTGATCCTATGTACTACGGTCAATCGGCCCGGGACACGAATCCTTGGGGATGATGTCTCACGTATTGTCTACAAAGGCAATGTTTCACGTGATCAGATATTCACCTTGACTTGCAGCTTGAACATAAGCTTGGAGGAAAACCAAGGAATGGATGTCTGCAACTCTCGACAACAAGTTTTGGGGGGAAGTGAAATGGACTATCGGCATGATCGGCATAACCTTCCAACCATCTGAACATCAGAATAGAAACTCGGGCCAAGGGAGCTGGGTCAACTACACCTTAGCAAATAGCCGCAAGCTGTTATCAGCTCCGAAACAACTGTTCGAGCGTCAATCTAGCGTCGGGGTCAGATTAGTGGGCTGTTGGGCAGGGTTAACAAATTAATTCGCAACCACTTCGCGCGAGTAAGACGCTATGGCCTGTTCAAATTTGTATGCATCTAACAGCTTGCCACCAAGTCACGATCTGACCCAATAGGTGAAGTTTGCGGAGGAAGCATTCAGCGTCGCTTAAATTTGTATATCGATAAATTCAACGCTTTTGAACCCTTCTGGATGATGTCGAAATCTGTGGTCGGTAAAACCATATTGTTGATATGAACGCAGATCGAAACGTGCGCGTTCGTGAGGGCATCCAGGATCTGTTATTCAAGCCTCACATATTGAGGATTCCCTTTGAAGCTTCCACAATTCATGATATTGGACATCGTATACCAGAAATTGTACTTTGTCCCATCCCAAGTCAAGAGGCAGAGTCGTAGCTGAAACGGGCACCTTCTATTAGCCAATGACGTGGAATGAGGAAGCAAGATCCAATAACCTACCTTTGCGGTGCTGTTGCCGGGCGTATAGTCCTTGGGAGTGCGTCACAAGCCGGACAAGAAAGCTTGTGTCGCTGTTCGCAAGTCGCAGGCGTTAAGCAGAGGCGGGTCGAAGCCAAGCTTGTCTAGTTCCAAAAACCTACAGAGGGCAAAGATAAACGGTTAGCTACTTTGCTACCAGAAATGGCCCACTTCCTGCATACTTAGAAAGCTCCCAGAAGATCAGAGTGAGTTCCTGCTGATCCTCAATGGAGAGTTCATCCCAGCCCCTATGATAAATATCAGTGAAACTCCCTAATTAATAAACAAAGACTTACGATGAAACAGTACGGAAGATAGATGTTGCTTGCTCAAAGGCCTTCGCAGCCTGGGCAAATTCGCCTTCACGCTGAAAGCAGAGTACAGCAAGCAAGAGGGCACGGATCAGGTGCGTAGATGGTTTGCGGCATAAAATGGCCTTATATGTATCTGCCATCCATTTTTTTAAGCATCGGATGTCGTCGAGACCATTCCCTTCAAGTTCTAAGATAAATAGTGGTTTACACATAGACCTTGTGATATAAAGGCTTGTGGCATACGGAAGCTGCAATAGTCCTTCGTCGTTCATTTCCTCTGTAAAGCTAGAGTTGCGGTAGCTCTGCTAGTAAATGTAGACCAAGTCCTGGTCTAGACTTAGTATCGGGAAATCCTGTTTCCGGAAATACTTCATCATATTTCCAATAAAGGCAGGCGTACGTGGTAACTGCATTCTAACAAATCTTCATGAAAGGTACTGTTGAGAGTGCCCTTCGTGAAGAGGTAACGAGTTCAAGAAGGTTATAACATGTTGGTCAAGTTAACACTGATGAAAACCCCTAAATACGCCTTTTATCTTACTATGAGAGCAGACCACAACTGTTGTAATCATCGATATTGCCAACTCAGTCGGCGGTTTCCGAGACAGTACCATGCAGCCCCTGCATGTATGGAAAGCCCTGGATAGAGAAGGCTATAGCTCGAACCTTGTGGCTTGTTGCTTCGATGTGAACAAGCAGTCGAACCTGTGAGCCAAGTATCAATTCCTACCTTTTGTTGACGAACATGTTACGGCATCTGGCACTTCGGATTCAATGTTTGTCAACGTGAGCTCCTGCTGCTCATGCATCTAACACTTTGGAATCCCAAGAGCTACCCACAGAGCTGGAGTCACTGGAGACAAAGTAGCTCAGTAGAAGCTATTCTTTCATACCTGCCAGGTTTGCAGCTCGACAAAATCTCTCGTGAGCCCTGACTCACTGATCCGGTAGCCGCCCTCCCTTTACCCAGCCTTGTATTTGGAGGATGGTGCTAGCAAGAGGCTCAACGATATGACAGGGCAATGCCATGGCGAGAGTGACATCGGCAGTTGGATCGTTCAAGTTGATCTTCTGCAAAATGCAGGGTGTTCTGTGTGACTGCGTTGAGAAGTGCGTATTTAGCGTCCTTTGTAGTGGAACCTTGCTCTGGTTGCCGTATTAGTTGCCTCGCTAGAATGAGGCTCTGCTAAGCTCAATGCGCGCCTTGCATCTCACGGCGTGTGACCTTCTCACTGAGCTCTGCAGGGCTTCAGAAATAGCGGTCTGGCATCAGCCGCAACTGGTCGCCAATCAGCTTTCGGCCTCCCTTTTTCTTATTTTCGTGCTTCAAGCTGCAGTATCCTGCCGCCGTTGGTCCTTACTGAACCATATTCAATACAATGCGATTCACTCATAACAAGTTCATATCAACAATAAAGGCGAGTCTGGCAATACAAAGGCATCATACAATGGCCCTGGATCAATTACACAGGCCGGCAAATCATTTGCAATTGAACCAACTTATATACTAATGCAAGGCCTAGGATTTCCTCTGCTGTATATGGTGATGTCCGTCCATGGCTCTCTACTTACTGACCAGAAGCTTAAACTTGAGGATGCTGATACGGTTAATAAGGATATTAGTTCTGTGTATAATTATTAGATCTAGCTGCCAGGCATCTTCTCAGGATCTATATAGATATGTTAATTTTATTGCTTATAATGCAAATTTACAAGCAGTAAAATTTAGTCGCCTCCATTATTCAACATTACTTTTCCAGTGAATAGATATGCCTTTTGTGGTTAACAGTGAGATCTAGAGAACTTAGTTAGAAATGACGATCACTTCAAGGAACTCTACGGGTCGCGCTCCATCCATTTTCAACCCAATTGTCAAACATGTTGGCGCCTTGTACCGGCCACACCGAAAATCGAAACAAGGCTCCTGCGGTATCAAATGAGCAGGCTCGATGACTAGACATACCTGCAACATGGGGTTGACCTGCAGCCGGGATGTATAGACATCGGTAAAGGATTGTGCTGAGCACCTAGACCGGCCCGGCCGTGGAGATTTTCAAACCCCCTATCGCTGACATGGATTCTATCAGCAATGGTGGGTCTTTTAATCAGAGCCAATCGCGGAAAATCCAGTTCGGCCCAGACCAAATGCCACACAAAATCGGTCACAATCCTGAGTCATTGACGGTCATTGTTGCACTTTGACGGGGCGCAGACCCATGCCGGACCGTGCTCAGAAGTATCCGGGTTCTGTTCGCGCTTGACGACTTGTCCATCAATCCGTCCTTTATATCAGCCCTCTAACCTTGGGGAAGTCTTTTCTACACCCTATTTACCCCTTCTCGTTTATCTTATGACTTACTATTAGGTTTCTATACTTATCGTTTTCTGTACCCTTCAATAACGCCCTCTTGTCAAGAACTACTTTTTAGCTATATTCACAATGCCTCGAACGCGAAGCTCAATGAAGGTTGTATTAGGGGAAGATCAACCAAGTGAAATAACGATAAATAAAACTTCAAATGAACCTTCGAGGAAACGAAAAGCACCGGATGAGACTGACCCTGAACCAAACAAATGGAAATATAAGACTAATTGTCTTAGATGTTCCTGGCGTGGTATAAGAGCAGACAGATTGAATGCACATATCGACAAATGCCGTAATCGCCCTGCAAAATGCAAATGTGAGACATGGTACACAAATCGATACGACGCGAGATTTGACAGTTGCTTTGAAACCGCTACAGGCAACGACCTGACAGAAGGAGAATGGTGCGATCTGGAGATTCAAACAGTCAAGCTATTATATATATGGGATGGTGCTCCTGAAAACAGCCTCTTTCTATTTCCAGGAAGGTCAGCAAAAGACTTGCGCCGTATGTCGGAAACTCGTTGGACTCGGTGCCTAATTTGCAACTATGCAGCGACGGGAAAAAGAAAGAAATGCTCTAACTGTCATTCTGGACAGTCGTTTGTGTGCGGAATCTGCGCAAAAAGCACAAGTCACGTCTTGTGCGGCACTAAAGAAGAGTTGATCGACACCCATAACCGCTGCGCGGTTGACGACTATTTCAAAACATGCTTCAGATACATGCCAGAGAGTGCCCTTGAAAAGCTGATGTTTCAGTGGAACCTGGGACATCCGAACGTGTCTTATGCAGAATTGAAGCCAAACTTTGATCAACATGAGCAAAATGTCGAAGCCGCGGTTTCGATATTGAAAACTCCGCATGCTCGGCAGAGCTTCCTGTCCGAGTGTAGAAACAATCGGTCTCTTACTCCGGCCTGGAGTGAGCTTCTCAAGGACTTAGAGCAACTCGCCAACAGAAATACTCAATCTCTATCATCGCCTCAGGACGAGCGATATCTCTCAGTTAATCACTTCATATTCGACCGGAAGACATTCAAGATCAAGGCGGAAGAAGATCCCAAGTTTCCTAGCATCAAAGTACTGCAGGGCGGCCATAGCTGTGGTTTCGAGGAAGCTATTAGTAAATTATTTTCAGTCTCGTTAGGTTACGTCTCGTTGGGCTATGTCTCGTTGGGGGAACACAGCAGAAAGCAGATGAAGCTCACAATGGCTCCGAGGAAGCCCGGTGACTGGGCGCAGGAGCGGTTGTTTTGCAAGCCATGCCGATTCGTCGCGTCTTCGAAAGACTATTTCGTATCACACAACATATCCAGCCACCCAGAGAAGAAGAACCCAGAACTCTACGACTGTCTGATTTGCGGAAAGGGGTTGAACATAAACTCTCGCCAGCATAAATGCGGAGTTTCTTCGAGGGAGATCCGATTCGGTACGCGGGACCTTTTCATGGTATACTGGTTGAAATTCATGGAAGTCAAGGTCGATAAGCTGAGAGATTTGCTATCAGTTTGGGATGATTTGAGAAGCCCGGTATGTTCGGAATTCAGAAAGTATCTCAGCTCACGTCTAGCGATCAAGAACCCTACCAAACCAGGTCAGCGCAAAATCTCTCAGTAGCCTCTTGCATACTGATAGTGTACAGATTTAATCTACCCTTTATGCGTGTTATTGAGACGGGCCATCCGGTCCCAAGAAAAGAAGGAAAACCCCTGCTTAGTTCTTCAGAACCTTATAGGAAGGACAAAAGTCAGCAAAAGAACATTGAATATCTTGAACTTTATATTCGACGTAGCTCTGAGGGAGCAGACCTTTTTAAATGAGACTCGGAAGATCCATGGTATGCAAGAAGAACTGGAGGCTCCGAAAGTAGTGGGAGAATTTGGTGTCGATATACTTCGAAGTCTTGAGTCGCGTTATCATCCTGAGTGGGAACAATCGACGGAAGCCTACGGTTACCACAGATTCCGTAGTTCTCCGATGGGGACCGCAGAAAGAGAGGCGATTCATGTCCAAAACCAGAGTCATGAAGAAGGAACAAGTTTTAATCCTGTTGATATACTTTCCGGCGAAGACACCGATTCTGTCAACGGAATAGAAGCTCCTATCGATGGGGAAGACGCCATGTCGAGCGTTATAGCTCCTAGAAATGAAGTTGGTCAAGCGGAAAGCGAAAGCTGGTTCAGTCGTGGCTTTTATCTTGGTAGGGAATCGAGTCAGGCAGAAGGAAACATTGACGACGAACATGACGGCAATAACAACGACGAGAACAATAATTATAATAACGGCGACGGCAGCGAGCAAAGATTGAGTAATCCGGAGAGCTCTAGCGACCAAAACAACGGATACATCGATGGTCTGAAAGAAGAACACCGATACTATCGTTTCATCAATGATATTGACCTGGAAGCACCGATAGAGAAATTGAAAGAACTGGAGAAGGGCCTGACAGAAAGGCACTTGGAAGATCTCAACCGCCATCATTTTGATGATATTGATTTGAACCTTCGAAACCTTATAAGTCTCAAAGGCGCATTGAAGGCGCTTCTGGAAACACGCGAAGCCGTTGAAAAGTCAATTCCTAAAGACTTCTCTCTGGAATGGTCTGACCAGATGGTCGACGGTATCGATCTGAAAACCCCGACGGAGCAGTTGAAGAAGCTGAAGGAGAGTATGGATGAAAAGCAGTGCGAAGACGTGAGATGTGGTCGATATAACAATCTCGCTTTGAATGCTGGAAAGCTTACACGTTTTGCCCGGGCGATGGAACGCTTTGTACCAGCGAGTGAACGCGTCCAAGAAGTGCTGGCGACCTGGCAAAACCACACGGGCTAATTGTCAACCTCACATAACATAATGTCGGTCCGTCTCAGCTACAGCAGAAAGTCATTTGCTAACATCAATCATTTTTTAGCCACCACTTAGGGTCTAGAACTGTCTCAATATTTCTTAGAACAGACACTTTCGTTGAATAATGAAAACAGACTTTTGGGTATCTGGATCTAGTATTAATGATCGTCGTTGTGAGGAACCATGGTCACTTTGGCCTACGACACAGCGGTTATCAAAGTGATGATTTACCCCGCTTTCAGTAAACAAGCCACCATTTCTGTCTGCTACAACATCAGACTTTAGAGAAACTCTATCTAACTGGTAACTTTGAGCTTCTAGGGCCTGCGGTCCCTCCGTCCCTTCCGTGGCCCACCTCCAATCAACCGACTTCACTTTCTTCAGTACCCCAGATTCAAGACACCTTCACAGTCTTGTATTGTAGAACTAATTTTCGGCAGATTGACAGATCATAGACCCGTATAGAGTTAAAGGGGAGACAGCGAGTCGGAAATCTCCTCAGCGACGAGACATTAACCTAATGCGCTCAATGCCAGCGCTTAGACGAACAGCCCATAATTTTACACAGTATCAAGCTAAGGATCGTAAAATATTTCAAGCAACCTCAAACCTGGTGTACAGGTTTTGGAGATAAAGGACGCTGCTATACGGAGCACTTAATTCTACAGCGGTCACGGAAGACAAAAGGCAAGATACTATATAGATCGGAAGATAAAGGTGTAACGGGATACCATAGAAGTCTTTCTGAACAGTATAAATCTCTCTTTATTATTGCTGCTTGGATTATCACCAATATCAGGCACTGCAATCATAAATCCGTGGAAAAGCTCGTTCTTTCTCCGCATCACATCATTTCAAGCGATTGTAGTCATGAATCTGTTTTTTCTTGTACATGCCACACCAACCCAGGTGCAATCTAACCTCGGTACAATAACTTCCTCTAAAACCCACACAGTCATTGTGTCGTGATGGTACAATTGAAGCCACGGCAATGTGTACCTTTGGACATCTCTTCCCTCCGTCCCACTAAGTATTCCATTCTTACGCAATAGTGCCACCTGCACTGGACTCTTGATCCTGCTGGAAAATAGGCAAGCCCTGAGAAGAGGTTTCGTGAGGCCTTCCTCGATTTGTCAAGGGATTCACCAGAGCCTCCGGCCGACAAGCCTGGTGCTCGTAAGGCAATGTCTTGTCGTTGACTGGAAATCGCTTGCGAGCCTGTATCAAGTAACCAGGAAGCTGTCGGACTTTAAGGGCCCACCGGGAGATGGCTCTGCTAGCTGTCCCAGTTACAAGAGCAGTTTGGCTTGTCTGACAAGGAAGAGGCAGACTTTCGTCGTCACTAGTGTTGGTGATGTCTTTTATTCCTTTATTCTTGTTCTTGCCTGCTATAGGTGAGCGATAGTACCGAGGGGCGATCGAGTCCAAACCTTTC
>NW_017264845.1:67471-242897 GCF_000149955.1 Fusarium oxysporum f. sp. lycopersici 4287
GGAGAAATAGTACGGCTTTATTTAAGGGGCCTACGGTGACAGATTGGATGCCAATGAAGAGCACTGGGCAATGGGAAATACCCTATGGCTGGTGGGCTTATCTTACTGGAGGAGAGATTCGGAAAAAGTAATTACAAAGAGCGCAACTGATCTTAAGATAGCCAGAGTCTGGTAATTACATCATTCAGAGCGAACTCGTTTATCGTTATGGTAATTTTGGCCGGATGATCAGTCGCACTGGGAACTTCCATACTTACGCATTCTGATAACATGATACCTCGCGCCACTTCGTCCAGATACCCTCGGCTGTTTCGCACCCCCTGAATAATCAAGTCTCCAAAAAGTTCATCCCAGAGACTGAGTTTTGTGTTTGTGAATTGCGCCGAGCCGGATATTATCGCGTTTACTCCGCCCGGAAGGGCGAAAGCCCTCTGTTCTTCTATCTCAACAATCTGTATGCCGTAGAGCCTCATTACAAGGGGCGACACCTTTGCAGCCTCTATGTTCAGGAGGAGACGGCATTTGGCTGCATCGGGGGGGAATAATGCAAATATTGAGGCTTTATGACCGTTCCGAGCAATCATGTCACCGAGCTCTGGGAAAAAAACCGATGGTATTCTGCGAGCGTCGGGCCACTCGTATCCATCTGGTGGATTAACTTTTAACATCGGTTGGCTTATGTGATCCAATGAATGAAGCTCTTGGGTTGGCTGGCCCGCAGCTGGGTGAGATACTGGGGTCGTTATATCTATTCGCGGGGTACCGGGGATTGTGTTGTTCGGTCGGAGTCGCTTAGCCACCTGCGCTGGGTCATCGGGATCCTCGAGGAACTGGCCACGGGGTCGCTTGAGGGGACGGGGAGGGAAGCCGTAAATGCCCGCCTTTCGCAGCTCAGCTACACGATTAGAGAAGTAAATAAATGAGCAATTCAAGGCTACTCACAACGGCGCGTTGGCCCTCGCCTAGCGACCCAGAGCGTGCTCTGAATACGCTGAACGAGAGTTTCTTCTACTGGCGCTTCTGATACATGGCCAACAATAACAGACAGGGTGTCGTTGGAATGCCAGACAAGGATAGAGGCGGCTGAGTCTTGGGATCTTTGGTCGCTAGGAAATATGCTAGCCAACACCAAAACCCTTGACTTTGGAAGACTTGCACGATGCGGTTTGGTGAGGCGAGGCCATTCAAGGCATCATCAAATCCAGCTGGTGCTGTGAACGGCGGGCTGTGTTTGGCCGCAAGGTAAACTGAGAGTTTCTCGGTGATATCGTCGATGGTCTTGTTTGGATCCGAAATTGAACACGGCTCGGATATGCTGACGCTGGGACCCGCTTGACTAGGGGCCTGGCCTGTCATTTCACTGGAAATTGGGTGCATGGCAATTCGAGAAATTGTTGTGAGTATCGCTCGCGGTCAGCCCGTCTTCTCGTTAGATTAAGTAGCAAAAATGCACGCCAGCAGGACCGCGCGGACGCGCGGTCGACAACACCCGCGGTCGATAAAGCCCGCGGGCGAAGCGAAGAGCCACTGGGTATGATTTAATTGGTCAGATAAATTTTTTTTGAAGTGGTGTGAGTCATACTTTCTGCCGCGGTCGACCGTGCTCGGTGCATGTCCTGCCCCCACACATTCGCGAAAAGAGGATACATGTATCGACTAAACTTAAAACATCACGTTTTAAAGTGCCTCCATTCAAAGTGTCACCTTTCACAGTGTCACAAAGTGTCACCATTCAAAGTGTTACATCTTAAGTGTCATTATCATTACTTATATTAAGTTTCATCTGCTTTAATCGATATCACTGCTTATGTCCTCTACTACCTCATAATCCCTCAATCTGAGCATACTCCTCACTTATGTAGGTCAAGTCCTGCTTTGTCTTCTCAATCTCGTTACCTATTCCCTCTAGGTCCGTTTCTGCGTAATTGAATCTGTCCCTCTAGCTGCGTTATCCTTTTGCGGGTTCCATCAAGCTCGCTTTCAGCGTTACTCAGTCTCTTTGGCAGTGATTTGCTTTCTGCCAACATTGAGTCATTTATCATCTCAGCATTTGATCTCAGCTTACTTAGCCATTTGCTGTGGAAATTGCTACCCTCAGCAGGGGGCAGTTTTGCTATCAGATCCCGGATGTCATTATGAAGGGTCTCGGTATCGCCAGACTCCTTGATCTGCTTTCGTAGTTCCCGTACTGTTTCTTCGCTCTTCTGAAGTCTTTGTCGAACAAGGGTGAGTTCGTCCTCCAAGGTCGATAATTTCGTGGCTTTCTGCTCAAATGTTTTTGTGGCCATTGCCAATCGGCCTTTTTCCCTTCTCCAGCTCTTCAAGAAGTTCTGAGACTCGGCCAAGAAGGATGCTGGAATGCTGGAATCCGCAGGCAGGCTGACGCTGCGGTTTACAGGGTTGATCAGCTCAGGTGGTGTCTGGCAACTTGTGGATGTCGTCTCTTGTACAGTAATCTCGCGTTCCGGCGGCCCATTACCTTCAATATGCATAGCGAAAAAGGTACGAAGTTCTCGGGCATTGACTTGCGTCGGAATTCCTTCACCATTGACCAGTGATTGCAAGAAGGCCAATGCAAAGATTCCACAGTTGAATGCATCTTCTTGTTGAGGACAGTCCTGGGCGCGTTAGATAAGCCTATCGAAGTGAAATGTGAACACACCTTCTCATGGATCGTGATGCGACATGTAAGCTTGATTGACGGGTGTTTTGATAACCACGATACAAGGCCACTAACCGGCATGTCAGTGTGTCTCATGGAGTTGAAATGATTCAGTTGCCCGCTTTTTCTGTCCAGATGACAAAGTGACCAATGGCATTTCGCGTGGAGAAAGAACACGAAGTTGTTTGCGCGGGTTCGTAGGCGCTGGAGGACTGAATTCTCGGACGGATACCCAGGGTCAAAAATATGCCATTCATCAGCAGGATGAAGAAGTTTTGTGCATCGTGATATATCGTCACTCCGGAGCATGAAATCGCCATTGAGGCGCGCTAGAGTCTGCTAATAGTTTAGGTTGAGAAGATGCCGCATCGTCGTCGACACTAGTAAAACCGGATGGCGAACGGGCGTCAACGTTCTCATTACTGTCGCCTTGGTAAGATGGGGAGCAGTTGCGTTTACGTCGTTTGGCACGGCGTACTCTATTCCTACCAGGCTTTGTGATGGTGAAGGGAAGCTGGACTCTCTCGAACGTCGCTTTTGTAAGCCTGGTTTTGGCTCTTGGGTTGTTTTTGATTGCCTTCACCATACATCCGTCATTGCCGTACTCATCCCACATATCTCTCGGGTCGCGACCCGCCTCCTCGTATTGTCGAATCTTTTCCCTCATTCCTGCACGGATACTCCGGTTTGCACCGTTAGAAGGCGCATACCTCTGCGGCCACCATCCAGGGTGCATTTCGTTATACTTTTTTTGTCCTTTCTGTTTCCTTGGTTGCTTGTGATTGTCGATACCAATGGTTTCATCGGTGCTGTCTGAGTCCCAGGACTCAGACAAGGGCTTCTCGACATCGTCGGTTGTTTCCATATTCCGCATTTACAAGTTGAGATGGTGGATGGCCCTGATCTTTCATGGCTCTCGTGAGTGTTTGCGCACGCATAATGAAATCAGATGGTTTGAATTATACCCCATGAAAGTATCAAGGGCGAGTTGGCCCCTAACCGTAGTTGCTTGAATGAAAGTCGCGGAGTTAGCTTTGACGCTGTAAATGAAGACGGCTGGCTTCATGTTTCACAAGGAGCGCGGCGGTGATTTAACGCCTCACACACTGTTTATTGCATAATGAAACACGGTCTGCAGTAGCGCACCGCCAATAGGAATTGGGCAGTAACCGCCAACACATTCGCGAAAACAACACGAAGAATAATTACATTTAATTTATATTTAAGCAGTTGCGAGAAGGCGATTTTTCGATTTTATAATCTATAATTTCTAGGTGTATATATGTTTTCTGCTACAATTGTCAACTGCAAATAACATATCTCGCTCACTGTTTAGACATTATACATCTCACGACTAACGCGCTCTTGATCCCAATATCCAGCCCTCGGCTCGTGCAAATCAATCTACCCTGATGGGCGAAACTAAGAGACTGTAACAGCAACTAAAGACCAGGGCCTTCGTGAAGATAAGCAACGACAACGTGGATGGTGCTACTCGCGCCCTTGGCAAACTTCATCAACGAGCAGATGAACAAGTCGAGGCGAAAACATCGATGAACGGGCCGACAGATATAACTATCAACACTTCAGCAATAGTAACATGCCAAAATCTACCATTTGCTGATCTTTGCTATCAAAACAAACATAAGTAATTGTTCTTGACAACACCAAGGAACACGACGAGACTAATCGGCCGGTTATATACTATGCGAATTACTGCATATACTACGTTCGCAAGAACCTATGGGAATCCAGTATCAGTAAGTCAGAGTCCGGAATTGCGAATAGAGACTATAGTCGCAACAGGCAATCACCAAGAATACGTCTAGACATCCATGGACCAATGGCTTGCGAAGCCACGTGCAACTTGACACTGCTGATAACCTGGGTTCCCGAACGACAGAGCAAGGATTCTTCGTCCCCCTTGTCTACCATCGGTAGTCAATTTCAAGGTGCGAGCAGATGCCAACGGAGGACCTCACCAACTGAACCCAGCGTGGTTGCTCGGTGGAATGAGCGG
The DNA here is from genome assembly GCF_000149955.1 of Fusarium oxysporum f. sp. lycopersici 4287. Lineage (NCBI taxonomy): Eukaryota > Fungi > Ascomycota > Sordariomycetes > Hypocreales > Nectriaceae > Fusarium > Fusarium oxysporum. The sequence continues at coordinate 72,154 of NW_017264845.1, forward strand.
GGAGTGCTCAATTACAACACAAGGCCAATAAAAATGCTCAACAATATAGACACTGATAAGCTAGATAGTCAAAGAATGAACCTTGGCAGACTTCCACAGTAGATAACTTTCTAGGCATATTTCCAGGGTTTATGTAACCGAGATAATCGCTTCACAAAAGCATTATATTTAGGAAACGTATGAATCCATAAATAACAGCGTTTCCCACTGCGCCTACTTCTCCTTCGGTGCCTCCATATTCACGAAACCGCGCCAATTATAGGGCTTTCCATCCCCCGAATTAGACCTCCCTTCGATCGTTTCGGGTTTGCCACACTTTGAATACCGACAGACTCGCTTCGGCCACGATCTAGGGCGCCCTGAACAAGGAGGCCGTAGCCTACAGCCTTTAGACCACTGGATCGTGGGTTTCCTTCGTTCAACATGTTGTGAAGGGACAGGACCGGAGAGAGAGCAGGAAGTCTTGTCTTTCCTGCTTGTTGCTTGATCATCATACTGGTGAGGGGAGCACGTCATTGTTGTTCTCGGTATACAGCACTGCTCAGGATCCGGAGAGCGCATATTTTCACCCCTGATGAATAGATCTCGCGAATCGATGGCCTGAGCATGCTCGACAGGAATGAGAGAGTTGCGAGGTCCTGAGAAGTCCATGCGGCAAGTACGACGAGTGACTGAAGAGGCCAACTGAGGCCCAATGCCGGGATTCAACGGAGATGGTCTCTCGAAGGTTATTGCTAGAAATTCCGAAAGAGGTGGGAGAGGTTCCATGTTGTGATCAAAGCCTCGAGGGACAGTAAGGGCTGTCTTAAGTCACCTCAGCAGAAATCGGGGGTTTTGAGGAAACAAACTCAATTATAACATTTATATTAAGAAAACGAACAAAAGAATTAAAACTGAGGTGGCGTTAACCTGAAATAAGATATAATAAGACGTGGCTGCAATCATGTAACATCGAGGAACAGTGTGGTTGAATTATGGCCTAGAATCTGTTTGGGGTCTGGTAAAATGGTCTCAAGCGCTGGAATCGGTACAGCGAATGAGGGCACCCGTGCATTTTCCCAATGTCACATGATTTCCCCCCGTATTACTGTTGTAATATTGGACCCCCCTCCTCAGCGTCCATATAACAACGAAGTCACAACATGTTTATTCACATTACTGCGGAGGATATCCTTACTCCATTGTTACCCTCCCTTGCTGCTATTACCTGTAATGGGAGATCGACGCATGGCTTATTAGAATGATAGAGTGTGTTATTTTGGGTTGATAGACCTGACAGCTGATGCTTGCAACGTGCACCTTACCTCGTTACCTCGAGTCTATCATCAATGACAAAGATGTTTAAAGAAAAGCCCTAATCTACACAACACTGCATGTCGCTTCACGGACAACTTTCACCTGCAGCTGCATATGCAAACAGCCATGGCAGACCCTGAGATTACTTCTCGGCTCGAAAGATTTTTATATTTATACACCACAAACTCGATCAGGTTGACTGACAGACAACAAGAAGATGTATGATCTCTTTGTGGGATAACGGGTATTCAGCTCACGTCTCAGCAGGTCAAACTGTTTGTTGATCAACTTTGCAAACAAAATTCGCCGAATTGCCATGCAGCTCTATCTAAAGAAACCATTCGAGCACCTAGCAATCATTACATGCGAGAACCTTTCATCCAGGCATGGTTGAATACAGCTTCCTATAGTACTCAGCCATCAGGGATCACGAAACTACCCGATGTATCTGTAGACTTCACTCATAATGTCCGCGATCAGAGGGATATCACGCAGAATACCAAAGTAGATACCATCCAGGTCTCCGCCCAACTTTACCAAAAGGCTCTACAATTGGCCTTGTCGCCCCTTTCGTTTCTTGATCCCAAGTTTTCAGGGTTTCATGACACCAAAAGCATAGGTAAATGTGTTCTACAGCTAGCAGGGCGGCGGGGAGAGGTTGAAATACTACGATTCATTCTCAGGCAGCTTTTTATATCCAGGAAGGACTGCCCTTTCAGTCAGAAGGCTAGGTTTGATGAAATCTTCCACAACGCCGATGACTCACCACCAAAACGAAGGAACATATACTGGGTTAGAGAAGGCCAGGCTTACTACCGCCTCGCAGAGAAATTTGGACTTGGATCGCTGTTTTACGACGGTTTGAAGAGGGTAGAGTAAGTATCCCAGAAGCCTACACTAGAAATTGTCTTTTGACCAGACCAAGATTACAAAGGCCTTCCGCAGCCCTAGACTTTGACGAATACATGTCTCACCTGGCAAACAATGGGCTAGAGGTGTTCTCGAAGTCACTTGAGAAGCCGGCAAAGGTCATTGCTAAGACCATCGAAAACTGGTACAAATTGAGGGGTCTGATCAACACGAAGGAAAGCAAAGGCACGACGCAGAGAACACTCGAACCTGCGATCCAGAGGATCCAGGCCGAGAAATCACTGGGCTCCTCGCCAACGGCCTCCACTCTTTGTACGGTTGATCAAGTGCAACACAAAGATTCTCTACCTTTCCAGGCAGGGGCATTGAATCGTGGCATGATGCATGCACAACAACAACAACAACCGCCATACGACCAGGCATTCTTCTCTGCTTGGCCTCAATATGATGCAAGCTTTGTTACAAGCACTTCGTTTCGTCTCAATCAGGAAGGTGTGGAAGATGCGAATCATTACGCATTTAAATCAGGGTCTCTCGGAGCCTGCGAATCCAAGGATGGCTCAGGTGGCGGGAAGATGAGTATACAGTCAATGATCAGCACTCAAAAGCCGCACCAGTCGAGACTGGAGAGTACACCTCAATCAATGGTATCCTCTCAGCAAGCGTATTCCAATAGCCCCTGGCAATGTGACGTCCCACATGAGGACATCGAGCTGCTCGTCAACCTCTCGCAAGCTACCCGACCGATGCCAGTAAAGAACCGTCTTTAGACGTACGGGGACTGTTGAGTTGGAAGTTTTAAAACTTGGGCTTGGAAACTCCAACGTCAGAGGCTTGTAAGCTTCTGTCGTCTCTTGATCAGAGGTGCATCTGGCCAAGACTCGGCGTAACCCGCGCGCCTTATCTCGACCTGTCACAACGGGCTACTACAAGCATTTCATTGGCTATATTTATAGTTTTAATTAGATATCTGTGAGCATGTTCAAAGTGCTTTGTGCCCCACGTGGTCTGACTGTTCTTGTTTCGTGAACGTGTTTTGAATCTTTATATATCTTCTTCCAACAAGTTTAGACGAGGTACTCCGCTAACCATTGACCGTCCGGATCATCCGGTAATTCTACCATCTTTTATAATAGAACCCCAACAAAAATTCCAATATTAGAGATACATCTATGAATAGCGTTGTTATAAGCTACCTACAGTAACTGTAGGGGTAATAAAATTGAAGATACATACCCATTATCTGAACACGCTTAAAAGAATTCTCGCCGGTCGCCATAGCGCTGGTCTACCATTGCCCTGGCTTGCACACTTCAGCTATTGCTTTGTAGAATACTTTAGAGGTCCTGTAACTTGTCGTCGAGGTAATACTGGATATCTAGTCGGCGCAGTAAAACCGGGTACCTTTCGTTGACGAAGAATGCACCCTTTGACGTCAACTACGAGACCCCAATGTCAAGGCGTAAGCCAACATGCAGGGATGCGTGGTGCTCTTTGGCATTATGTCTCCGTTTAAGAGCATTACAAAAACAGTCAGCAAATGCGTAGAGCTCCTCCCACTTCTTTCTCTGTTATTTCCGTACGTCTGAATACTGCCAAAATGCTTACTCGTCAACTGCCTTGGCTGCAAAGACTCGGCCTGACAGTCCATTATCAGCACTAAATCCGGTGCTAAACCTTGATAACCTTACTCTGACAAAGAAATAAACTAAACTCTTCCAATACACCAAATGACGACACCTACTCTTAGTAAAACCAGAGGTTTCTGTATAAGCCAGGCTTCTTATGCTTCTTCTTTGCAGGCCCTTTGTGTCGAATCTTGGTTTTGTTTATATTTGGTAACTCTTCTGATCGAGGTAGGGGGCAACTGAGCTTGTGTCGTGCTGTAGCATGAAGAACCTTGGCGTCGTTGCCACTACAGCTGTAACTCTTCTTTGCGACGTGCTCATCCTCTTGAAGACGTAAGAAACATTTACCACTCCGAAACAGGTTTTTGGCCGATAAGCATAGTTTATCCCTAACACAGCTATTTCATCGAAGGTCCGCACGTCTCCGATCTTCAGCCCATCCCATAAGGCCTCTGACTTACTTTTGTAGACACGCATGTTACAATGAATGGCCTGCATCACCCTCCTGTGATAATAGGACTCCTGCATGCTAACAGGGCTCCAACTACTGACAGTACAGGAGAAGTAGACGATAAGCCTTTTGTCACACAGGCTGTGAACGTAATCGGCTCGCCGGTTGCCTTCTAGCTCTTCTGGCAGTCAATTCGACGTCCTAAACTCAGTTGTAACATAGGGGTCCTGACCCGCGAGTAGTATAGTCATGACTACTCGATGAATAAGCAGCTTGTTGTGTCTTTCGCTGATAAACTATCAGCCTAGCTCTGCTTTTAACCATTGTTTGGCTTTGGGTATGATGATGTTGTATACAGCTGTATTCAGGATTCACTCACCTTCGATATTCAAGCTTACCGTCAATATATCATTGACAGCCATGTCTGCAAATTGAGGGACTCCTACGAAGAGAATATGAGTTGTACTGAATGCCTCAGAAGGAGCAGAAGCTATTGAAGTTTTATCCTGGATCGGTACTATTATATCGTTTTGTATCGTTCCTTTTACCGTGAACCAGAAATGGCTTGATGTTTGGTTCTGTCCTGCCAGCTGTGTGCGCTCCTCCCAGGGCAGAGTGAATGCGCGGTGAAGTATCGTGTCGCAAGTGAATGAAGTATATTTACTCGAAGAACTGGTTTTGAGCTCCATTAAGTGTGGTATCTAAATAAGCAAACTCTTCGATTGCAATTTGTTGGAGCTACATACTGATAGTGTCTTCTACTGTGAGTATTACCTTTCTAATATAGTTCATCAAGCAAGATTTCTCCATAAGACTGTGATTTGCTGTCCCAAATAGAGTTGTTGGTTACTTCTGTGATACTTCCACGGCCAGAATTAGAAGCTACTTACCAAATTTAACTAACGGAACATAACCTTTGGCACATACCACAGCGATAGCTACTATGGCTTTCATATGCGAAAGAAGGTCTTGGCCTTTGTGACCGATTAGATGTCAATGACAACATTATAGGCAGCAAGGCCTCTTGATTTAATTGAGTCTGTTATGTAAAGAAATATGTTCTGCGACTCAGGTGCTATCGGTAGTCTTTCTCCAAGTATTCAGCCTTAGTCATCTCTGCCTGACAACCTGCTCTGCCCCTCTTTCTGTTACCACGAAGGAGCCAATGTCCAAGTCGTTGAGCTAGTCCAAGATATGGACCTTTCGTTGGGGAAGTGTTATAATAAGGTGGCGGGTAGCAATCCTTCTCCATCCGGCACGAGCACCACGGGCCTCCGACACGACGTAAATTATGCAAATTATCCCACCTCAAACAGGCAAAAAACCCCGTTATATTCCATTTTGACTTATCCAAATGTAGGGGCACTTCTTGTGCGTTAAAAAGAAATTTCTGTATTTCTTCATATGTATAACTTGCTTCATGAGCCCGAACCCTATCAAAAAAATCAAGGATATCTTGTGGTGCAATTACTTGTCTTTGTTCAAAAGCGACCAAATTGCCTTGATGATCTAATACTTTAGGCCTTCGCCAGAGCCATGCATATGCAAGGATCGAGACTAGAAGGTGACGACGAGCATTTCGTAGTCTTTCTTCTTCTGGCGAGTCTTGGTAGCCTGGTGGGGAAATGAAACTGGCCACGGAAAGATATGCAGTCTGTAAATGTGTTTGCAGCCCTCCTCTTTTAGCAACTTCATGCGAGAAAGAACCATCCTTTTGCAAATATATTGCAGAGTTGTCAACCCATTGTCGGCTCAGGCGCAGAGCTTCCAATGCCTCGAGCTTGTCAAATGCTGAATTCTTTACTTCTTGAGGCGTAAAATAGATAGGTGCGCACAATTCCTTACTCCGACGCATTACTTTAAATTGTAGCGGCATAGTAAATTGACAGAATGGGTTGTGTTTGTGAGCAGGAAAGGCTAAATTGAAGCCAGATTGCAAGCTGACCTTGTAGCTATTTAAGCTACATAAAGTGCTTGGAAATCCTAGAAGCTCCTAACCTGCGCCCTACGAGTGCCGGTTCGAGACCCTTTGGGTAACTGTTCAATGAAGGATTACTGTAATGGACGATGCATCGCGGGGTATTGTTTGACATTTCACTGCAGCGCTAGACATGTGTAATGGAATCCAGGAATCCTCAAGCCAGCATTTATATGTTGTCATAGATTTTACGCCATGGACCAACATGTTACCAATACCTAGTATTCTTCTTCTATGGTTCGTCGGGCACTTGAGCAGCTGGAAGGCCAGCATAATGAATCAACCAGTATAAAAATAGCAGTAGAAGTTGATAAAGAGCGACATGGCTCGAATTATTATATAATACTATCGCTTTCAGATGCCTTTGACACATTATCGATAATACATGACTATTCTTGCTGTAGGATAAACTCAGCTGCATCCACTGCCTCGATGACTGCCAGAAGGCAAACTCCAAAGGACCGGTCATGATATGTACACCATGGCATATCGATACCAGGTTTGGCCCTTTCCAGGTCAATGAAATCGACGGTATCACAAGGTATCTAGCCTAATGTGAGTTTGAATAGGTTCAGTACGTTTGCTTACTTACTGATAGCTTTAACTCAAGATTACGCCAAAGGTGATGTACTTCTCGAACGAGAACTTGGTAACAAGGGTCCAGCAGCACCGTCTCGTCGGTTGCGTTTGTTGAGTGAGGCATGCTGTGTTAGGAATAACAAAACTTGAATAGGCGTGATTACAAGTAGCTTACAGGTATCTACAAGGTGGGAACGTGGGCATTATCCAGATTAAATATGTTGATCTACGGGCGACAGCATGGAGGCGGTAAGAATTTTACAGGGGGTTGTTAGTCTTCACTTGTAACGTCGCGTTTTCATGGGGATTGAAAGTAATCACAAAGGGTACCAAGCCTGTATCCGTATTTAGAGTGAAGTTGGTACACACGTTGGCGCACGGACCCGTAACCGCACCAACATTATTATGCGTGTATCCTGGACACGACCCATTACACGATGTAATCTAACATGTTAGCATCACCGTACATACAACTGACAACCCATGCAGCTGGTCCCTACCCAAGGACAGAAGCACAGGGGTGGCCTTTGCCTGGCCATTGAAAGACGCTTAGAAGTACCTCTTTCTTGCAGAGCTGAAATCCATTTGCGGTACTACATTCGCGAGACGCTAAATCAACATCTTGATAAAGAAAAACAGAAGCTATGTCTATCAAGCACAGCAATCAACCAATTGGCACGAATATTGGATACAATCGACCTCCATCACGACGCTCCCTTCCGGCCTTCAGTTCTCTCGCAGAAACATTGTTTCCGTCTCAGAGCAGTAGAGAGAACGGGAAACATAAGATAGTACGGTGGGAAGACCAATATGAGTACATACCATCTCTTCCGTTCTCGCAGTTCAAAAGCGAGCAAGAAGAAGAGAGGGGGCGACTTGAGAAGCTCATGAACGATCACCCGGTTAATCGTCCACAATTGGATCCAGCATCCATAGATGAAGAGGCGAGGAAGATCATCTTAGCCCGATGGAAAGAGGAGGGCATTTGGGATGATACATGGAAAGAGAGTGACGGGTCGACTTGGAGATGGAGCCATGAAAGAGATGACATGGAAAGATGGCCAGGAGATATGTTAGATCTCCCATCCGGTCGCCTGGAACAACCAACGCGACCTATATCCCGATTCCTGCATCAGATGGGTAAGCTGGTTTCCAAGGCTTTGGAGGAAAATTCTCAGAAGGTTCATTGGCGCCAGTCGTGCGCTAAGACGGGCTTTAATCTGAGCCCCTCGATTAACTGTAGTAACAAGGAGGAGTCCATTCAACCTATTGACCGCATTGGTACCACGGCTTTCGAAATAGTCAAGCATACGTGGCAGCAAAGAGGCATCTGGGATGATAGCTGGGGAGACTTGCCTGGATATGCATGGAAGCATGAACGCCAAAGGGAAGGTTTTTCACTGGACAGTTGCATTCACGGTCCGGCTCCTAAAACTACGACGGAAATCCATGCACCCTACGCCAACATGGGTGTTCCCGCTTCGACGCAGCAGGAGCAGCACAGTCATCTGTCTGTCGCTCTGCCACCGGACAATGCCGTCTTACCTCCAACGTCAGATCCTAGAGTCAACCATGAAAACGAGAAAACAAACCACGCAGTCGAGATCGCCCGACAAGCCAGCAATAGTTTGGAACCGAGTCACGTCACCGACTCGTCAATAGCCACTTCAGAGGCCCCAGAACGGTCGCTCTCTCCCATCCCCCCGAAGCCACGGCGAAAAAGTTCTCGCATATCGAAGCCATCTGAACGGTATGGACAGTCACTTACCTCAGAGCGGAGAGTTGGTCTTAGGCCACGCCCCTCAAAGTCTTATAGTGTTTCGCGACGTGCTACCAAGTATTCATAGGAAGAACCACTCCCGACCAGGGAAGAGATTCTTATGTATGGCTTTCCATTCTTTGTCACCTAGATGGATCGAGCCTGTCCTTAGTCTTACTTGCCACTCACCATGTGAGGCCCATTCAGGGCATTAATATGAATACGCGTTCCTTCTGATACTTTGTGGCCTTTCAGTCGGTTCTCAGATTGGACTTCCTGGCCAAATAGAGATCGTCTTTCGTCTAGTAAGGCCTCTAGTTTCAGCGCCTCGGCGCAGTTGCCTTGACCTATAAATGTAATAAGCACAGACTTTCGGTTGCTGCGCCATGTCCTTTGCTTCTAATTTTAAATACATGATTCACGTGGTTGCGACTCCCAGTGTGATTTAGTGCTTCTGAAATCGGTGCGGTATATAATATCCCCCCCCTCAAACTACAACTGATCGAAATAAAGCACACAAGTAACCTAGTCTCAAGAAGCACTAATAAACGACGACGCCCTACTCAGGGAAACCCTTTCGTTGATAACAAGATATTATTGTAACCTGTCCCAGTTCCCCAAACTCAATTTCAAGCTTCCTTGCTAACAGGTATTAAGCCACCAAGGCGCCCACTACACATTTAGTTACAATAACGAGGACGAGAATGTACAACAAAACTAGCGCTACTACTTTAGAGCTGAGGCCTGAAATTATACCCCTTTTCTCCAAGAATCCACTCAGGTGGTTGAAACGCTGCCGACAAGGACTTGCAGATGATCGCAGATCTCGTGGGGTCAGCGTCTCTTCTACGAAGGATGATAAGTTGTCTGATAATTATGATGAGCCTTCCGACAATGATGATGACACTCTTCTATTGGTAGAGACACCTTAGATCTGACGGGGTTACATTGATAGCTCCTTAGTATCGTTTTCGATCCGGCGGTGTTATAGGGACATAGGGTGAAGTGATTATTAGATCCTCAAATGACTTAGCCATTAAGTCCATACCCTCACATCTGTTTTTCTTAACATACTTTACTTTACGCCCCAGTTATTGGCAGACATGCCTTCAGTTAGATGTAGAACCCGTCCATAAACAGTGAATCTGACAGTGCCGAACCTAGATCATTACACATGCTTGCAATGTTCCCTAACTTCACTATGTGATTCCAGCCAGGCAGTATGTCACTATAATAATGTATAATATTATGGCATTTAGTCATATAAAAAATACCGGAATACTTACCTAATAATTGCGGCAGCCCCGGGATCCAAAGCCTTTAGTTATCTATATTTACTACATGTCATATAGGCAGCTTTGTGGTTCCCCATCCGTAACCATTACCTCTTTGAAGTTTAAATTCACCGGTGACATTTCTTTACTATACAGTATCTTCTTATTATATTAAGGTTGCTATAAATGACCTTGCAATACTAATAACACCACTATCACTGTTGAACTCCGCGTCTCTCGGTTTCATAAGTATATCTCTCTAACTACAAAACCGTTCTCTATCTCTATATTCATGCTGCGCAAGCTGTACACCAATGACTCACAGTCAAGCATGGGGCGTCAGGTTGGCATCGAACCAACCTTTCCACCCCCGTCCTTTATTCGTCCAAATGGCGGGAACCGCCCCATGATACCCAGAAGTGAGCCTCTTTCGACCCCAGATACGCCCAGGGAAAAGCCTCTTCCACCGGTCCCTCACCAACGAGGCAAATCAACACGTCGCCCAAGGCCTCGCCATCAGTGGTTGGCTCAAACTTCAGCTGCTTGCGCCCAGTCCCTCGTATCCGACATGACACTGACTATCAACCGTTTTCTTGTTATACAGGCGGGATGTAGGGTTCAAGAAATACCAGACACTCGTGTAATCCCCCATCTTGAAAGAGACATAGACAATAGCCTCACATTTTTTTACTGGAGCAAAGTACTAAGCATTATGACGGCACACAACTTCGACTCTGTCTTTATCCTCAGACTGGACTTAATGCATCTTCGATCGCGTGCGAGTTTCGCGTGGGTTACCATACTTGCCGAGGCCCATACTAGCATCGGGTGTATGGAAGACATAAATTACTTGGACTTAATGGCCATGTACGATAGTATGAACAGCACCGATCATCTGGTCAAACACGATGTGCACCAAGTTCCTCCCGGGTTTAGCGGCGGCTTTAGTCGTATCCTGACTCAGCTGCAAATTCTAGTGGGGAATTATGAGTCACAGCCAGTCACAATATTGACTTGTCTTTATCGGCTGCAGGGGTGTGATAAGGAGATAAACCTGCCTACCCTGTATTATGATAGCGAGAAAGTGTCGGAATTGGCATTGGCATGGACGTCTTGGCTGTGATGATTAATTGGCTAGCTTTATCTTATCACCACTGAAACAGAACAGGTTATTGGTTATTAGTGAATGTTATTGTTGTTGTATCCATTTTTAGGGAAAGCAATGCTTCACGTATAACGCTGCTGCCAGTGTAATTTATATTTTGGCCACTGCTTATACGCTGTGATCATAAAAAGTCGCGCGACAGACAATTTATTCAGAACAGAAAGATCCCCCGAGTGTTTAATTATGGAAGAAGATAAGAAATTACAGGAATTGATTGAAGTAATTAGTCAACTCTTACAGCTCGCAACTTCGTACGAGCGGCTGCGGTTACAAAGCTCCGTTCAGTTATTGGGCGCATGCGCCACCATCCAGCCACGCCAATGCATTGTTAACTTGTTGAACCAAGAGCTACAGGACCAGATTGTTTGGGCTAACATGTACCGGAATTATCAGAGCCAACCAGATGTAACCACAGTACAAGTGGGCAATGGCTGGCGGAGCGCATCCTTCGACGGGGACGATTGGTTGCACGAGTTCGCCAATGAAGTGTTGGAGGGCGCAGAAACGATATGCATGATATTGGATCAATCACCAGAGCACATACATGTTAGAGGGGGTTGGATTCCGGTGGTCCGCCGCTCCCGTTCGTCCAGGGCCGATGATGATCAGTGCTCTGCTTCGGAGTTTGATGACATGGGCGAGGAGGAGGTACCCATCGGCGGAGATGATGCCGAGTACTGGGGGCCAAAAGAGTCACATGAGGACGACCGAGATATTTCGGAACTCGGACCAAAAAAGCTTTGCTTCTGGTACTTTTGAGATGCAGTGATACCTTTGTTGGTCCAACTTTAGAACCAACAGGATACTGGCATCGATATGGAGAAAGAGCTGGGGTTCGACATTACATACGTATCACCACCTGGCTTACAACATTACAAACGCGGGGAATCAATGTCACATAATCAAAGCCTAATCCAAGAATGGTAAGCTCATGTTACCGATTGGCCCTAAGCAAGGCTTAACCTTTCAGAGATAGCAATGCCATCTGTAATAAGTGGAGACATAACTAATAACTAATAACAACGTGGTAATGATAACCCACATACTGGCATTCTAGGAGATGATTTTCGGTGTCAAGTGATACAGAGCGCGTGTTAGTCGTCTTACTGCTTCTGTTTTTTATTCAATTATTTGAATTCGACAAGATTAAAATGCACGTTGTTAATTGCGCTGATGAATAAATATGTTATGCCTCACCATCCGTAGAGCTAGGTAGGGTAACCGCCATAATAAATTCGATTTTCCAACGCTTCAGCATTTGCTTCTACCTTGTGCCATTTTGCTTGTGCCAATCGATTTTCAGTGCAGTATGGACCAGACCACTTATGCTGCCTACCAGCAGTTACCAAAGCAAATGCATCCAATACAACTTCAACCTTCTGACGAGAGAATGATGCAGCTTTACTACAATACAATGAATCTCTGGTACGGTCAAAATCGACAGTTTTTAATGAAGGACATGTTGGCTCAAATTTTGGGAGGCGTCAAAACGATCAACGGAGAGGTCCCCCAGCAAATTCTACAAGAGCTGTCCTCGGTAAAGGAGAGAACAACTCAATTGACGTCGAGAATGGATTACGGAGGCAGTTGTATTGACCGATTATCGTTGGAAATTCAGCAGATGAGCGACATGATCAAGACTATTTCCAGCATCACCGACAACACTAAGAACAATACATCACCTCGGGAATGCGGCCACCCCCGGTTAGACGAGGTTGTGAATCAGTTTCAAGGCTTGGCGGACCAACTTACATCACATCTTCCTCTTGGGATGCAGAAAATTCAGTCTGATGTTATGACCCTGGAACGTCTTGTTGCCATCGCTGTCGCCGAAGAGTCAAGGAGAGGTACCAATGTGACGGCAAGAATTAGATGTGTTTGTGGCAGCGATCAGGTTGACCCGAAGCGACCAAATACTCGTCGCCAAAAGAGTCTACCGGTATTGCTTATCTTTTGTGAGAACTGTCAGGCTTTACATCATGGAAGTTGTGTAGGTTATACTGGGACTGCTTCCTACTCATGCAAATCATCAAGTAAGGCGAAGAGGAAGTCACGGGCATAATTAATTTAAATGTCAAATTTCATGTGGAGAATGTTAGGTTATGACAAACTGCAAGACGGTTCACGGATTATTTGCAAGAGGCTAACTCAATCTTGGAGCGTACATAGATAAATTTATCATGCATTGATTCAGAGCTACATTTAGCATATAAGAAGTATCTCAAAATGACATAGAAGTCTCGCTCCCAATATAGGAGCCATCGTTGAGTATCAGCGGCTATTTAAGTCAGATCCGTCTCCTTCGTCCTCTCTAACGCTGGCTTGGTAATCGAGATGGGGAAGAAGTCACAAAAGGCTGTTGGACAGTTGACGGCTCAAAGGCGGTACGAATTAAGATCAAGGAGGTCAGCAGTATGCAGCGATAACAAAGCGACGGGTACTCCTAACACTGGCGCCACGGATGAGGCAGCTGATCAAGGAGGCTCGAAATTATTTGAGCTCGATTCCGAGATTCCGAGAAAGAAGAGGACAAAAAAGACTCAAGACAGAGATGATAAAATCCATGAGACTGAAAGCCCGGTCTTAGTAGGTGGCTACGAACTGGGCTCATATTCTAACAATTCAGACCGTCAGGTCACTAATGTAAGTACTGAAGGTAGTAAAAATAGCATATCACAGGTGGGCTCTATAACCCAAGACAACAAAGTGGGGGAGACAATTGTTACTCCCAAGAACAGCGTTTGTCTCGCAAAAGGAAAAGGAGTGAGAACTTCCGTTGATATAGGAGCGATTCTACAATCGAAGCCTTACCTCGAATACCTGGTAATACGCATGAAAGAATCTCTAGCTGCAAAGAAAATGGAGACGTATCATCTTTATACATTGAGTCTTTTGGCCGAAATAATTGACGATGTGGAGAAGGCTAAGGATCTGTATGAGGCGTTGCCAACATTGTCAAAAGATGTCCTCGGGGGCTTAATTAGTGATGAGTTGCTGCGAGGAGTTAAAAAAGGAGACAAGACAATTTCTATGGTATACCCAACTTCTGAGACAGATGATCAGGGGCTAGGCTGGGAGCAATGGCCTTTGCTTGTTCGCGGAGTTGAAAACGCGATGAAAAAGAATGGAACACCAGCGAACGGCACGACCGTTGATATCTCTAATCAAACCATTGGATCTGACAGGTCTCATATAAAGTTCCGTGCTTATAAGGGCTTCACTATGGCTCATATTGATCTTGTTAAGGAGGAAGAGAAATGGGTTCAGCAGATATCTCATAGCGTATTTGCTGCAGCTGGCCAGAAAGGAGATGGCGGGCACCAAGATAGCTGGAACCAAACCTATACAGTCGAGTCCAAGAAGGAGCTCTCTGATCTCAAAGCCAAGATTGATGACCTCCAGAAGGAGATTAAAGATAAGGAGGCTACAATCAAGGGTATTCTAGATGACCAGCAAGCAAAACTTCAAATACAACGGGAATTAGATGCAGAGAATGAGTCTTACGAAGAGCAATTGAGGGGTAGGTTCAAGGAAGCAAGTGAAGAGGCATCAAGGAATGCAAAAAGCCTCCAAGAAACAGAAAGTACATTGAATAACATGAGAGAATTATGGGGTAATCAGGCGGATCGCCAACAGCAACAAATAAATATATCAAAGGTATCATTAGAGGCCTTTAGAGTGGCTGAGATTGATTACAAAGAAGCAATTGCAAAAAGAGATATAAGTATAGAGAAGGCCAAATTAGACCTAGATAGGATGAAGAGATTAGAAAGGGAAAAGGAAGCCAAGATTTTTGATCAACAACAAGAGCTTGCTGTACTTGAAAAAAAGCAACAAGAGGAAAAGGAAGCTCTCATGTCTACTAATAAGAGTCTAAAGGCTGAAGTAGTTGGGATTCAAGCCAAGACAGATACTCTAAAGGAACAGGTAGACTTTCTACAACGCAAGAACACAGAGTTGCAGAAGGAAGCTGAAGAGCAGAAGTCTAAAATCCATAAGAACGATCTTATTATTATAGAATACGATACAAAGCTTAAAGTCCAGGAACAAAAGATTGGCGAACTTGAGAGGCAGCTCCATGAGAAACAGACTGAGATCAATGACGCAGATAAAGAGCGAAAACTAACAATGAAGAATATGGAGGACAAAAAGCAGAAAGAGAAAGATCTGGCAGAAGACCTTTACAAGAAAGGCGAGGAGGTCCAAGCTCTTCAGAGAAAGCTAAATGAGACAGAGAAGCAACGTCAAGTCTGTCACAAACAAGTTGGCGATTTAGAAGAGAAGCATAGTGCTGTGCTAAAGGAAATTGGGGAGAAAAGGAAAGAGATCGACAAGATGACTTCACAAAGCGAGGTTAATATTAAGGGTTACCAAGAGCAATTGAGTAATAAAGACAAGGAGATCAACAATTTTCTTAAGCAGGTCACCGAACTGGAAGGAAAGATGAAGCAACTCGAGGCCGAGCTACTAAATTCGGGAGAAGCAAACAGTAAAAGGTTCAACAAACTCCAGACTGAATTTATAAACGTCGATAAAGAGAGACTGAAATTACTTGCAGATCAAGAAGAGCTAGTAAAGGAAAACAATATGCTACAAAACAGTGTTAAGACTGCCAAGAAGGAAGCTGAAGATAAAGAGAGGGATCATGTTGAGATTGAACAGAAATTAAAAGCTCAGTTGTCTAGCGTCTTAAATGAGATTAAGAGCCCTAAAGACATAAACAGCGGGATGGAACATGTCCTGGATATCCCCACCGCTGTAAATGAGGTTTTGAGATATTTAAAAAAGAGCTCAAACGAAACCAAAGAACTTAGGGAGAAACTAGCAAAGGCTGAGGAAAGGTGCTTGATAGATGGGAGGGAAATTGAAGATAAGGACTCCAAGTTCTCAAAGGATTTAGAAGATGTAAACAAGAAGGTTTCCGAACTCGAGGAACAGCTCAATAACGCGCAGTCACAGTGTCAAATAGAGGTTAGTGAGAAGATAAAATTTGAGCAGGAGCTGGGTACGACGAAGCAAGCTTTGGCGGAAAAGAGAGATCTTGAGGACCAGATTTCCCAGAGGCAAGCAGAGGAAGTGAAACTGAAGGAACAAAATGAAAGCCTGAAGAACAAGATAAATAGACTCGAGGGTGAAGTCACTACGCTGAAAAAGGAATACGGACAAGTACAATCAAGCGGATGTCAACTGCAGAAGAAGTTGAATGAAGTTGAGAAGGATAGAGAAAAGGAAAAAGACAAGGCTGCTTCGAAAGATGTTCAGATTGCTGATAAGGATAGAGTTGTACAAGAACTGCAAAACAAACTTCATGAGACCCGAAAGAAGCTGCAGGATGAAGAAGCCAAATCTCAAGCAGAGGCAAAGTCTTATTCTGAGCAGCTGAAGATGGGAGAAGACGAGCAAGAGGTGCTTGAGAAACAAATCACTAGTCTCACAGCCGAGGTTCATCGGCTGACAAAGGAGTTGACAGAAGCAAGAGCCCAGGCTAGTCAACATCAGACATCAGAGAAAACACCAAGGAGGCCGCTAAATCTGCAAACTAGAGGGATCAGTCAGTCAACCAACGTTGAAAGGGCGACAGATTCAAAGGCAACATCACAAGGCTCGCGATCGCACATGAAAGCTCCCTCTTCATGTGATACTGCAATTCGATTTAGTCCAGGAAAGCAAGGACAAAGTCAGAGCCATTCACCGCAAAGCCCGCCAGATTCTCTAATATCCACCACTAACTCATGTATAACAGTCTCATCTGGCTCCAATTCATCCATGGACTCTCTTTCATCTTTCATTCCTCAGAATTCCTCGGACCCGGTAGGTGACTCGTCTTCGCATGATTCTGGCATACCATCGCCAATAACACCTTGTCCCGCGAAACAACACACAAGACAGTCTCAATTGGATTTACAAGGATTGAGGATGAACCCCGGAGTCAAGGGACTAATAGATAGTGCAAATGCTCAAAATTGTGCAGATAGCACAGTGAAGAGGCGAAATACCACAATGCCATCTAGAACACTTGCAAATGGTTATAGGTCTATTTCTGGGCCAACAAAGCGTGCAACCAAGCCTAGCTCTAAACCAATCAGATATACCTCGCCCTTGGTAGGGGAGAGAGCCTCACAGAGCAGAGATTCCCATAGCCAATTAACCAGTGTCGAGGTCAGTGGAACGCTTACAAGACACTCACCTGACATTCGATTGAGTACGCAGCCAGGGGTAGGAACCTATCTCGGTCAGTCAAGTCCAGGTCAAAATCCATTTAAGGAGCAAAGTGGCCCATGGTTATGGAATGGCAATCATTCAAGGGTTGAAGATCTAATACAATCCATGTATGAGAAGGTCAACAAAATGGGTGAGAAGGTCAACAACATGGATGAGAAGGTCATCAGTCTGAGTCGGTTGGCGATTAAAGACACAAACAAAAGGGTGGCCTCCGAATCATCGGTCTCTGATAAATTTAGGGATTCAAGTTCGAAAAGATTATCAGCCAAAAACACAAACATAAGGAAGAGTCCTGAGCCATCTGACTCTGACTCTGACGATGCTCCGGTCCGTAAACGCCTCCGTCCGAGGAATAATGTTTCATCAGGCACCAAACAGCCTACCATGAAATCAGTAATTAAGGTCGATAAGCCTAAACGGAAGCAGACAAGATGGGGAAATATCTATGACGTAAGAACGGGCAACAAAACAGAGACTGACACAACGGAGACTGACACAACAGAGGCCGAGGCAACGGAGGCAGACACAACAGAGGCCGAGGCAACGGAGGCAGACACAACAGACGAGGAGTCTCCAAGGCCCAAGGCGCTGGAACCCAAAAAGAAGGAAGAAGGGCTGGAGATTAGACTTGATAACCAGCGCTGGCCTATCACAAGAATTGACAATCCTACTGGGATCGCGCCTAAAGTTATTGTGACAGATGCCGAAGGAGAATTTCGTGCCCCAACTCTGAAAGAGGTTCTTTGTCTTGGAACCAAGCAAACATGCGAGGACAACACATTATGCTTACGAAGGTGGTATAGCACGCATAAAAAGTCATTCCCTGATTCCTTGGCCTTCGTGTCAATCGAAGCAATATCTGGTAAAAGATTCAAAGTAGGCTTCGAGAGGACAGAGAAGGGGACCAAACATTACAAAGATGGATTTGAAGCTAGAAAGTTATATAGCTGGGGTTACAGAGCTGCGCACCTAATGGGAGAGGAGTATATTACTAGGTTCCTTAAGAGTCAAGCAAAATACATAGAGACCGCAAAAGACAAACTTCATAGTAAGGCCAAGAAGTAATATACAGAAACTTAGTCTTAAGGCTCTAACGCTTCTCGTAATTATCACCGTGATCTCTATATTATTTAATATATAACATGCACTATGCGTTTCACTCATTTACCTATAGCATGAAATCTCAACATATCCAGTTCTTCTCTCATCCTAATACCCAGGTTACCCTATTTTTATATGCGCCCGACGGCCTTCACAAGAACTTGGAGAAAACTGTGCGCTTCTTGACTGGGCTCATTACTCCCAGTCCACCTCTTCAGATCGATGAACATGATGAGGGCTTCCGGGAAAGGGTCAGCCTAGGCGAATGCTGCTCCCCTCATGTCCTGACTCTAGACGTCGATCCTACACACTTCAGTGAAGAATTGTTTACACTCTCTGCAACAGCCTTCCTCTATAACCGGGGATTCCTCGTTCGGCAACTTAAGAGTTCAGTCATTGATCATATGTTTCAGGAAATAGTCGACCCAGCTGCTTTGGTCAACAATTCTGTGGTAGCTCCACTGGTACCGATGTCAAAGTTCAATCGTCAGAAATCAAGACATGATGCGTCCCAGGTTCCGATTTAGATCCTGTATATGAAGTCTATTTTGAGATCCTTTCTGGGCGTAAGATCCCACTGGGCAGTATAGTGGTAGGCGGAATGAGTATATAAGCACGTTATAATCCTGAAGATAGTCAATGCAGGATGAGATTTGTGTTCGTTTGGCTTATAATAATATTTATTAATACAGTTACTGGTTTGCTGTTGTCTCGGTTACATGGTCTGAGAATTTATGTTGACAAGATCAACATTCCTCGAGGGGAGCTTTCTGTGAAAGAGGTAAAGGAACCAAATAATGAGAGGCTTCACAGTGATCGAAAGTCTCCTCAAGACCAGGGGACCATTTCAATACTACTGATGTCATGGATTGAACAATGCAAGCAAAGTATACGATCACATCACGCGGCACTATTAGAGTCAGACAACATAAACTACTCGGGGTTTGCGCCACCTAGAGTTACGCGGCTCCTCATTTCAACGGTCATCATAATTGAGAACCTTGTTGCCATACTGCAGGCGAATAAGGATGAGTTGCCACTTAAAAGTATAAGCTATCGAGCTGGGCAACTGTCGCTTCTCAATATGCTGCCACTATTGATTTCTGTAGCCCCGGATGTCCTTCTTGTCCACACATTACGCCATAGTAGGCAACAGACATTGTGGCTTCACGAGCTCTACGCTTGGCTGATATGGTATGAGGTCGTATTACATGTATGGCTGTCGCTGTTTACAACATCACAGATAAGTATGAGGTTCCCTGCTCGTCAGACTATGTTTGATACTGAAATGTGCGAAATTAGGTACTTGGGCAGACATGACACTGATATTCATCGGATGCTTTGTAACAAAAACCTAATCTGGCCGCCAGTAATAAGCTAACCAGTGACTACAGTCATATCTTGTCCTCAGCTCCCTGATGGTAACCCAATTTGAACTAAAGCCAATGAATTCTCCGTCACGTCACTGCGCGCTGGGTGTGGCATGTATGGCCTTTCTCATGGTGCATTGCATAGGATTCAACATATCAGCACTTTTGGGGATGGTTCTTGTTGTTCTTGGCCTTTGGCTCCTTGCTGCGAATCTAAAAGCGAAACCACGAGGAACAGTCAATCCACAGGCGTGCCTCCAGTCCCGCAACAGTCCAAAAATAATATCTAGGCCGATTCGATACAATGGCTGGCTCAAAATCAGGCGAATTGTCGCAAACAACCATCCCAACGTGTACTTCAAAGTCAATGGCAGGCCGGTCCGAGTTGCGTGGACAGAGCCTATTTATGGGACTGACGGAACATATAATGCCGTGTTGCTAGTTCCAGCAGAATCGAAGATGGAGACGATAGATGTTCAAGGACCGTATAATATGCCTATGAGCCCATATGTTCACGGACCAGCGCAGCTCGACATAATTGCAACAGATAGTGGCATTCTTGAAGCCTATTCCTGCTTTCGTTGGAGGCAAAGGGTTTTGACCCCAAAAACAAGTACCACTAATCTCATCTGGTTCAGCGCTGATCTAGAGTTTGTGACACTCATGCTAGAGCATTTTCGCGTAATGTCGTGCTCCGCCTTAATTTCTGTTGTCTACTTTGTAGACCCACTGAATCACGTCAGCGAAGATGAGGCTCGTGCTGAGAGGAATGAGGCTGAACGTATTGTTGGCGACATTAGTATGGCTAATTTAGACTTCAATGCTGAGGTGATAACTTTAAGCGAACTTTTGAAAGATACGATGAGTTACAGCAGCGAACAGTACTGTAAGTTAAATTCTGGAGTAATTGGCTGATGTCTAGGTACTAATCTTGGAATCCCAGTCGTTGGTGAAAATCTGCGATCATACATTGAGAAACCAAGCTGTCTTGACACTCAAATTGAGGCTCTTGAAAGCATCAGAGCCACGGGACTCTGATTCTACAACTCCAGCCCCACTGCAAATCTTCTCCAGTTGTCACACCTAAGACTGGTACAATGATTGGCACGGACAAAACAAAGTCCAGCCTCTTGCCGGATTGAGTTAGACATGTATAAGTTACATGCAACAGACACCAGTCGTGGGTACTGCATTGGCAAAAGGTCTCGCTTCTCACCAGGTTGCAGGCAGGTGGTTGGGGGCCATGGGAAAATACCAAAGCAGAGACCTTGCATTACTAGGTAAACAGTTGAACTTATGTGTGGTCAGTTAATGTAAAGACTAGTGATTTCAGAAATGAGACAATTGGTATGAACGAGATTAGAGGCTTCCTAGTAATAATGCTATTGTAGTTCGTCTCCTTGACCCATTGTTTTGCTAAAGGTTCTTGAACATTGAGCAAGTCGAGACAGCCTTGTCTTTTTGACCCACACACACTTGTCATTCCGCCGGTACGTAGCCACTCAACTACTGCAATATCGGAGGTTTCCCCGGGGCATGGCAAGAATTTACGCGACCGAGTTTGTACCTAGCTCAATCAGGAGATCGTCTCGCTACCCCGCTTTGTGAAACAGTTAGCTTGAGACGCTAGCGACAATGGGGAAAGATCATCTCCAGAGTGTTACTGCAGCTGCAAACGGTAAGGATCTACAGCACATCGGCAGGTTGGGTTTCTTTGGGTGAGTACATGTAAACCCCTGTACCTGTATGCCATGTAATAAAACATGACACCACTTTCAATGATAACATCTTGAACCCCAGAACCAACAGAAATGTATTCGTCATGCTGTAAGAATCATGGTCCCAAGAAGGTTGTATTACACAACAAGCAATGCTGCAATTACGCCGCTCGCCCGAACACTCCATAATGCCTCGCAAGCTAGTCCTTGAGTTGAAGATATCACACTCACACTAGCAACTGCTACCATCTGTTGGTTCTGGCATAAAGATGGTACGCACCCCCCGCCACTACAGCAACACTCAAATCTCGTTTTTTAGGCCTGACCCAATATCGTTAGACTGTCTCTTATCTTTCTCTGGCAATGACACCGACACTGGAATGTTGCTCGTCGTGGAGACTGTGACTCGAGGTTAATTGAGCTCAGCTCTTGATCTGGTAGTC
The DNA here is from genome assembly GCF_000149955.1 of Fusarium oxysporum f. sp. lycopersici 4287. Classification (NCBI taxonomy): domain Eukaryota; kingdom Fungi; phylum Ascomycota; class Sordariomycetes; order Hypocreales; family Nectriaceae; genus Fusarium; species Fusarium oxysporum. The sequence continues at coordinate 94,008 of NW_017264845.1, forward strand.
TGTCGATGCATCGGGCGGCATTGAAATCGGTCGTGTCTCTTATTTCCAGCATGGAAGGCTTTACATCCTCAATTTCTCGCCTGAAAGTCGTGAGGCGAAAGCAACGGAGCGACGGTACGTACGTGAGATTCTACTCTGTTGAATTTTCCGTGTTTCCCAATCTTGTCTCTTCTGAACCTCCGCACCCCCGTGATATGCTGCTTTCCTATGTCCACGCTGGCTGGCCCGGTGGACAGACATGGTCACAGCACACAGTTCAGGCCGGCCGGATGAGTCTGTGTGTTGGTAGGGAGCGGCATCGAAGTAGTACTTCTACCCTGATTTGCCTCTAAGACCATGCCAACGTTGAGATTGACCCGAGAATCTGCTTCACCACTCGTCACCTATGTTTTACACGTGAGGTTCTGCGAGCCTTTCCTTGATTGAATGAGCATTCCTTTCTGCGCACTTCTATACCACTTCTAACCCCGTCGAACCCACTTCTACTAGAATTGACCGAGCCGAACGGAGCCTAACGAGCCGCCACCTCATGCAACAAAGCGTCCTTTGCTTCTCATTGCAGGTTGCATTGAAAAGTACGTATTACAGTCGAGAGATCATGTCAGTTCATAGTGGTTCAACTCGTCCCAAAGCCATTTCAGCAACTGACCCTTTAACAAAGGCTCATCACATTACTCTTGTGTAGACCTCCAAGCCTGCTTGCCGATGAATACTGACGCCTTCGATAGTCCATCATCGGGATGCTCAGCAACACATCAGAGAGGCCTTCCCTCCACCAAGATCAATACGCCAGTCGAATACTTCATTTCGATACTTTGGTGAGTTACTACAGAAAGCCACTGGTTCATTGTGCCTTCAACGCTGATGAGCCATTTCCTTCGAGACCATTCTTCTGACAGCCACTTCCAGTCGAGTTCAACATCCCCAGCAAGTCGCAATACGTCGTCATCCCCGAGACAGACCGCCCCATCCGGCATCCGATATACACGAGTGCGATACAATACTGGCAGTACCTCGCCTCGCTCCAGCTCCAATTGGAGATGAAGCACTGATGCATCTATGATGGCACTACCGTGCAGCAAATGAGCCTTCCCGCCATCATAGTCAAGCTGGTGCACAGGACAGACCTCCTCTATTCCACATGCGACTTTGGTGTACTTGAGCACCTTGATGCCGCATCTGAGAGAAAGCAGTCAACCGCTTTCATATTTCTGGTGTTCATAATCACCAAAGGTGGAATGATGCCACCAACTCCTTTCACTCTGTGATCTATCTTTGTCCTGCTCCGCGACTGATATGCTTCAATCGTGTTCGGGCAGCGTATCAACTCGATATGTTTCCTTCTGGGGGCTTGCACCATCTGAGAGCCACTATTCAGTGGCTTTTACTGGTTTGTGAGGGTACTGGGGATGTGGCCACTATGGCTCCCGCGGGCAGTTGTAGATATCTTTGGTACTACCGGGGGCTCAAAGCAACTTTGTTGCATTTCTCATTGGCGAAAAGTCTCAATGTCGGGGGGAGCTCTTGTTCACACTGGTGCATAAGTGGACAAAGGCATCCCAATAAGTATTGCTTGTCTGCAGATACGTATGGAAAAGGACACCAGAGCGCTGGGGACGCCTGGCCTTTTGGTGCGTCCTTTCCATCTCTTGAGCCTTAGGTGCATGGGTAATGACGATTATCCAGCGCCTTGATACTTCGGATCATTGGTCCGTATATCAGTTGCAAGAAAGGGGACGCCTGGACTTGTAGTGTGGCTCATTTCCGGTCGAGACAAGCATCTTAAGCATCTGCCACAAGACTCTAGTAGATATCATCTGTTCGTGGGCTTCTGGGGGCTTTAAGAAAGTGCAAGAAGGATCTTCGTTATGGCTTTGATGAATATTAGCAATGGCTCGTTTAATATTATTGTGCTGTGATGCGGAAAAGTATCTATGGATACTGTGTAACTTGCAGTTATTAGAGGGCAGTGCGGTTTGTGTTCAATGCCCAACAAGGAACATTTGCATGGCCTTAATGCGGGGAGTTTAGTATAGGATTTAGTAGTATTATATATTATTAAATATATAAAAGCTTATTACTTATATTTTCTACTTAAAATATATTTATATTAGCTTAAAAAATATATTTATATTTTAAGAAAATTATATTTTAATATATATTTAAGTATCTAATCCTCTAACTTTTTTTTAATATTAAATATTTTAATTTATTCTTTACTTTAATATGAGAACTATCCAAGATCTTATAAAGCAGGTAAAGGCAGAAGGCTTTATCTTAACAAAGGTAAAGCCTTATTTAGCTAATAATAACACAACAAGGTTTATTACAACAGAGACTATTAAGGTAAGTAATTGCAATAACAATATCCCATCCTTTTATCTGACAACTATAGAAAGGTGATGTCGTTCTTCAAGTTCCTTATAAATCAGCACATACCACTGAAGACATATCAGCAGAAATTAAAGACAAATATCCAGACTGCAGCGCTCAGTCATACTACGCTTTAGAGATCGCCAAGAGTATTCGAAAGAAGGAAAGGAATGTGTGGTGCTTCCTTGACGAGGTCCCTGATAAGCTTCTACGAGATAGTATTATAACTTGGCCAGATAGTCTTATCCAAGCTTTGCCTAAACAAACCATCCGCTCAGCGACGGATCTCAGAGCCGCTTATAAAGACGACTGGAGAGAAACCGAATCGAGTCAGAAGAAAGGGGGTCTTGACATTGAGCAAGAGGAGTTCAAGCAGGCCTGGATAGTCGCTCAGACAAGAATGCTTGCCTGCGAAGGCAGTAACGGGGAAGCGATCCAGGCCATGCTACCATTGGCAGAAATGTTTAATCATGCATCCGACGGCTGCCATTTAGACTTTGCTGATAACTTCTATGAGTTCAGAGCAACTCGAGATTATAACTCTGGGGAGGAGGTCTGTTGGAATTATAATCCGCAATTCACCAATGACGACTTATTATCCTGCTATGGCTTTATTGAAAAGAATAATAAGAAAGACTATTTCATCTTGGATGATTTTATTCTTAGAGAATCAGCAAGGTTACCAGAAATGCCCCAAAAACCAGGAAAGGGTAACCTTTTGCAGTATAGCAAGTCTGGAACTGTGGAATTAAACGACATTGCAAAGAAGAGCTTTTGCCTTCTAGCCCAGAAAGATAACACGACACGGGGAAATCAACAGCTAGAGTTGCATCCCGTGGAGTTTAATCAGTTTGTTAAAACGAAGCTTAGAGACATAGAAGCTAAAACTGCAGAGGAGTATAATAAGTTCTTTCGAGAACATATAAAAGAGATTGAAAGGTATCCTATATTTAGGGAAAGATGGGAAGAGCATCTGCTACTATTAGAAGAGGGTATTAAGAAATATTAATAGTTACTTCAAAACTTAAAGTAATTTATAAAGCCATAAGCTGTCTTTAATATTTAAAGATTTCTTTTAATATATCTTTATCTTTATTATGGCCTCAAGTAGACTTAGTGCTACTACTCTAGCTAAGAAGCCTGTTACCCCACATGAACAATATTCAAGCTCTGTTGGTGTGCTTGGATGTAAGATTAATACCAATCGCGTTGCATATTGGCCTGACTCTGTTGGATGTGATGACATATGCATCAGAGTAGCTACAGAGAGACGTGAGGTTTATCTACTGAAGGTGGATGCATCGGGAGGCGCTTACGATATTTCATATGATGCCTGGAACTTTCTAGTAACTGGCAAGTCGGCCACAGAATCTCCAGCTATGGGAGGAGGCATCTTCATGACATATGAAGTGGTCGATCCTACCTATTGTGTTCCATTACTTCAAGATGGGAAACTGCCTCTAGCTGCAGCGAACAGTATGAACTATCTAGCTAATTGCCTGCAGTCCCCTAATAGTTGGGTAGCTACACACTATGTTTTATATAACATTGTGGACTCAACTTGTAAGTACGGTGTTGATGAAATATGTTATCTTGATCTTACTATCAGCAACCAAGCGCAATGTCCAAGCGGGCTTGGAGTATTAACCCCTGTTGGCCTCGATGTTAAAAATATCATTTATGGGACTGGAAAGGAAGAAAAGGCACCATAGATAACATTTAATACTTCTAAGTTTTTAAAGAACAGAATAACTACACTTTTCACATATTATTTAAACTGGGTTTATATATACAGTAATATAATATAACGTAGTTGATAAGCGATCCGACCAGACAAGTGATCCGATCAGCACACTGTACAGCTAAAAATAGCCTACCCTATAATATCTAGCTACATTAAATAAAATAGCTAAAAATCCAAAAATATTTGTTTTATATATTTTATAGCTATCTATAAATAAAAATAATTGTTTTAGATTTTTAACTATTTTATTTTATGTACTAAAGCTTATTTATACAGTGTAAAGAGTATTAATAAGCTTTTTTATATATAATTTATATCACAAATTAGCTAGACTTATTTTATTAATAATATAGCTTTCTTATAAAGTAAAATATAAGTTCTTAAAATTTTAGCTATTTTAGCCCTAGTTTAAATTTTATATAAGCTTTTAAAAAACAGCTTTTAAGGTGTAAGTTAAGCTGGTCGGATCACTTGTCCGGTCGGATCGCTTATCAACTACGTTATATAATAAAAAAGGCATAAAATTACATTTTATATAAGTAACTATAAACTTATACTTCCCTTAATAGAGCTCTATTATATATAGTTTTATATATAAGCTTCTGAATTTTACTATAACTATAATTAGTTAGAGATATAAGACTTGTGAAATAGGTATAGAACCCCTATATAATACAGATAAACTAAACTAATAGTAGTATTGTTAGCAGTATGAGTGCTCCTAAGGAATCTTATGCGGGATGCTATGCATTATCGTGTACCTTATAGTCCAATCCTTATAATATGTAAAGAGAATATTTCGGTGGGAACAAGCTATGAGCTGGTCTTTAATGCTGGGCAATTAGCTTTCAGTGGCATTAAGCGCCGTTTAAAAGAAGCCCGCCTTGATCTTGGATATGAGACTATTGGAATCATTGAAGCATCGCCTTTGCTAGAAAGACAATATGTTAAGATCCCCGTGATTTTGTCCAGCGAATTTGAGCTCATAGTTAGTATGATTGTACAGTACCTAGGTACCTAAACCTCGATGTAATCTCCAAATGTAATACCATAGTACATAAGATTATGTAGAGTGGGGACAAGATATATTAATATAAGATAAGAAAAGGTCGAGGATTAAGCAGGGTAGTTAATACAGTGCTAATAATGCTTCTTTAAAGTGTAATAATATTCTAATTTTACTAATTAATTATTACTGTATTTAACTAGGTATTTTATATACCTACCTATAGGGACTAAAGTAAGATAATCCTCTTTAAGCAGGTCTCTCTAATTACGATTTTAAATAGGTCTTATTAGGGAGACTAATTCTGTTGGCGCGCCATGGAGCATGATATTCCAACAATGCAGGACGAAAAGAGTCTATATCTCCCCGAGTTACCTCTTGAAGTTTTGGGTATTATATTCGAGAATGTTAGGTTCTGAAGCCAATTCTTTACTCCGAGCCTTTCGTTGACAACGGCAGATCATATCGACCCGAGATCTTAAGTCACTCACTGAAGTGTCCAAACGCATCAGAGCTGCGGCCTTGCCCATCTTCTGGTCATCTGTAGAGATAAAGCCCGAGGTGAGGTCCGGGCGTCTATATACAATCCACGAATTGCCATCATTTCACACGGCGAAGACCTCATTGCAATTGACGAGGTACCTCCATTTCCGGGCAGATTTCGACCTCCACCAACTACACAGGTGTCCACATTTCAGCGAGGATAGATACCAAGACCTGTATCATGAACCCGACTTTTTCGATGATTCCAGTTGGTCTAGTGATGGATCTACTACATCGATTGAATCTCCCATAATTCGACATACGGAAAGCTTTGACATTCTCGCGAATGCTGCTGAGACGATTCTGGTATCACTCCATGATAATCAGCTAGTCACGTTCAGGTATGCGTGGTAATCTGTGAGGAAAAGGGTGAAAGGTCATGATATGCTTACGTTTTCTATAGTTGGGAGATGGGGACTTGCATCCCGGCGAGTGTGCTGGGACCTAGCGGAATCATTAATAAATGCCAGAGCACCCTCAGAAACTTAAATCTAATCACAGACTGGCAATGCTATCGAACTGACCCTTTCTGGTTGACTTCGGGTTGTGAGAAAAGATCCGAGTTAAGCTTACAAGGGCTCAAGGACCTCAGAAGGCTCTGTTGGAAAGCACCTCACGAAGAAGACTTGTTCGCTCTGTCCTGTGTTGTAGACACCAACAAGAGGCATCTTGAAGCCCTCGAATTAGACTTCATTGAGTGGGATACTTCTGCCGGACGTTCCTTCCGCTATGGAAATGGGACGCCTGACGTCTGCCCCTTACTTGGTGACGTCCTCCATCTGAGCCCGATTGCTGGGGGCGCTATTTTCCCAAAACTCCAGGAACTGAGTTTATCTGAAGCAGCTATCGGACCTAAATTGGCCCTGGCCATAGACTTCAATGTGCTGAGAGTATTGAAACTTAGGGGTTGCTACGGATGGTGTGAATTTTTGGAACATCTTACAGCCTCGAGGGTGAAACTGGAGATCACTACATTCGAGCTGATTGCAGCTGGAGATAAGTCACCAGCGGTGGAAATAAGAGATGATACGATTAATGAATTTCTTGCGTCTTTTACAGGACTTCAAGAACTTTACTTGCTGGTGTCAGCGCCGTGGTTCCCTTGCGGCCAGTTCAGTAGCGCAATTGCAAACCATCGCGCAACCTTACGGCAGTGCGTTCTAGATGGTCTATGGGAGAATATCCCCGAGGAACCCGAAAGAAGGATGTTGGCTGCGCCGTTTGGGGAAGGGTTTCTGGGGATACTGGACCTGCAGGCAATTGGGTTGATCAATGACCATCACACGCTGGTATGTATGTCCGGATAAGGCACTACTTCAGTTGAGTCGCCAACGTTACTAACATTTTCTCATGGAACAAAGAAGAACATGCTTCTACCATTCGCATCAAAATCGTGTCTTAATTTCATTCACATTCGCCAAGGTTATGTACTCCCGTGGCATCAACAAGTTTGGGTATGGCAAAAGACAGGAGCCAAAGCACAAAAGCCCCGCAAGTTCAATTCCCAATCTAATCAAGAAATCCGGCATGTAATCTTCAATCACTACTGCTGTGAAAGAGAATCATTTAGCCTGAAAGAGGAGTTTTGTTCTTTTGTCGAGTGGGCCTTTGGTGACAAGGGGATAAGATCACTTCAAATCATGGCTGTAGGGGACCATTCTCCCTCATTCGACCAGCTGGATAGTCAAATCTTTTTTCAACGGAAAGCCTCAGGCGGTTTCAACATCCTGTGTAGGGGATCTCGAGAATGGAAGGACCTCGCTGAAGAGAACACGAGATTCTTACAGTCGTGCCCTAAGCTTAGGTTATTGTAGTTGAAGGCTTTGAAAATGACAATAACATGTAAAAGCTATAAATAGTATATAACACTAGGCCTTCTCTAATTGAGAAGATTATATCATATTGCAACATTTTACTAAACTTTCTTCTGTGCCGTACTTACAGCAGTAAGTGTATAACAGCTATGCAAAACCACAATACGCTCTCGGCTCCGAAGACATATTAATTTGATTGTCCAAAACTGCACGAAGTGGCTCTCAATACCAAACCTGTCACGAGATATGAACTTGCCGCACCTAGCACCAACCGTGGTTAACATACAGCATCGAATCAGGCCACCTAAGGGGCGAGCCTCGCTATGCTTTACCGCATATTACGGACAACTACCAACAGAATTATATACTACTATTAAAGAGTTGCCGGGGAATCAAGGAATACTGATGGAAAGCAAACGAAACAAAACCCTTATTGCAGCTCGTACAAGCGTCTCGGCACAGTTTACCGACATAATGCAGGCCACACATAAAGGGATTGCAGCGATACTTTGTGTATTTGATAATATTCAAGACAAAATTCTCATTCAAGAGTACCTAGAACTGAACCTCCTTCAACTTGGGCGTCTGAGTGAAACCGAACTTGCCAGTTCGATCTCGCAGGTATGAATATGGCTTGCCATTTTCGAGCTTTGTCCAGGTTTCTACTGCCCACCATTGCCAGCTCTAACAATGGCTCTAGGTTATCGATGCCTATAGATACCTTGCTCAAGAATGTTCAACTTTACAAATCGAGGAAACTCGTGTCTCTCTGAATGGAACTGTCAAGTTAGGTACTGTTGACTAACCGTTCCGCAAGATTACTGCTGACCAGCGAGACAGTAATGGATCTTGGTTATAGTTTCCCATCAACGCAGTGGCCAAGTCAAAGGGCTGCAGACTATTGGTATCAAGAGTTTGCGGCTTTCATCTGCCCTTTGAAGCCTGAAAAATTAACTTTCAAAGGCCATTTATTCTACCAAGCAGCAACAAGTAAAATGATCCCACCCTCCAATGTTAGTATTATCCTTCGCATATTGATGAGAATGCAATGCTAAGTCGAAAAGCATCTCTGGCTGCTTGAAAGATCGCAAGGGCCCCGAGGCTTAGCTCTGGCAGTCAAGAAGGCAATCGGAGTAATGTTGGCAGGCAACACTGAAAATAGATCAAAACGATATGGAAGTGTCTAGATAGCATTGACTGACAAAAATGGGACCTGGTGTTACTCTTGAGCTATGTTAAACCTGAAGTGAAACTTATAACACCGCCAAACTTTGTTTATATTACTATTAGTTCTGTATCATTTGCCTTGGTAGTCATATCTTTACCTAGGTTGCAGCTCTTTAGGTAAACGGTTTCTGTAGCTTATATTCACATAAGTAGACTACAAGGTGTTACAAGGCTGGTGGTATTACACATTTTGCATAAGAAGTCGTTGAATTCCGTGTTATATATTACTCTACCATTACTGTGATAGGCTCAATCCCTTATGGTGAGACGTGCGACCCTGACTCACAGGACACCGAAGCAACTCGCTAGGAGCACATACGATGTAATACCTTTAGATGTATGATAATTATTTATAATGACACAGGGCCCGTTTCTACTTCGGCACAAAACTATCTGGTTAAGTTAGTACTACTATATTGACGAACAATCATCACGCCCGAACTTCAATATGTCTGAGAGAGCTAGAATCCCACAGACCCCAGGAGAGATGACTATCGATGCTGATGGAACCTCGCGTCAGGTGAAGAAAGCTATGGAGCCTTCCGATCTCGACTTCTCACCCAGCCCCCAAAGCATCCTTTTTACCTCTTTCGCCAGCCTTTCCGGTCTCTTGTTGGGGTACGAATATGGTAGTGTCAATGGAATAGTTCGCTCTAGAGCTTTCATCAATATCGTCGAAAGCCCGGGAACCGTGGCACTTAGAGACGACTATATAAGTCTCATCCTCCCGATTCTTTTCTGTGGCGCACTGCTAGGATCTATTGCCGGCGGATACGGTGCAGAATCCTTTGGACGCCGCCAGACTATCATTGCTGGGTCTGGTATCTACTCGGTTGGCGTCATCGTGCAGATGATGGTTGGTGTCGGATCAAGCGATGCTCTTGGCTCAATTGTCGCGGGACGTTTTATCGCCGGATGTGGTATGGGAAGTTTGACAACGGGTACAATATTGTACATGACAGAATCTGTTAGTAACCAATGACTCTCGCACACTCTACAGATGTCTAGTTGCGCCTTTTATAGTGCTGACCTCTCATTCCAGTGCCACCACAAGGTTCGGGGAGGCTGTATTGCGTCTTTCCAGTGGTGCATCACGATAGGTTACCTGGCAGCGACAATCATTGTGTATGCAATCGACGACTACCATGAACCTGCTGCTTATAGGATTCTCATTGGAATCCAGTTTCTTTGGCCCTGCGTGGTAGGAATAGAGTGCTATCTCATGCCAGAGTCACCTCGCTATCTAGTCCATATCGACTCGCTGGGTGAAGCTTATCGAAGCTTGGAGCGATTACGTGGACTGTCAATTGATTCACCAAACCTTCAGGTTGAGCTTTCTGAAGTGATTTTGGAGAGGCAAAAATCAAGACCATGGCTCATTTCGCTCCAGCAGTGGCTCTCACGCTGGGTGAAGTCCCTTGTTAGGTCTTGCAGTGAACCTCCTGTGCCTCGATGGTTTCTAGGGATTCTGATGCATATGGTCCATGAATGGTAACTGATCACCTGCCCTGTTCTTTGTTAACCCTCATCTGGGGAGCTTCCTCTATTCTAGACCGATAACTAGTCTAACAGTCTGCATCTCAGGTCCGGAATTACCTTCATCCTGTTTTTCACAAACAGATTTCTTGAGTCGTCTGAATCTTTGCACAACCCACTCCTCATCACTCTTATCCTAGCAATTGTTAATGTCTGCTCAACGCCTTTATCTCTCTGGACAGTTGACCGCTTCGGCAGGCGCTACGTCCTTTTGGCTGGCACAGGCGGTATGATTGCATCACATTTTATCAATGCTATTGTTGGAGTCGCCGTTGGTATAGATAAAGGGCACCAAGAGAGTTCTGGGTGGATATCGAATAACAGTCATGCTGTCAACACACAAGTCGCGATGATGGCGCTTTTTGTTTTCTTCTATGCATCAAGCTGGGGGCCTACGTCTTGGGTTGTTGTCGGAGAGATCTTCCATCCGATGGATAGGTCTCATGCAGTTGGCTATAGCATAGCCGGTCAGTGGTTCTTCAAGCTTGTCATCACGGCTTCGTGCCCATATGTCACTGGCAAAGATCATGGGCACCAGAAATCCTGTGCTTTCTTCCTGTGGGGCTCCCTATGTGTTTTGAGTCTTGGTTTTGCTTATGTATTTGTCCCTGAAGGTAGGTGCTTGACCCTTGAGCAGTCCAGTCTCATGATGAACCAGACGGGACCACGGAAATCAAAGCGCTGGCTTCCTACCACAGTTGCCAAAAGTTAAGTACGCTAGTTCAGGAAGAATGTACTGGTATTTTAGCTATCCGTTGGCAGGCACCCACTCAGAAAGACTGTCTAAATTGGACCCAGAGAATGTTCTTAGTTATTTAGCTATATATAGTCTTACTTAAATAGTATAACAGGGTTTATAAGCCATTGTATATCTCTTGCCGCTTATGAAACTTTAAGAACATACATTGAGGGCAGTCTTTGTCTGGCATTTGCAGCTATCTTTTCAATGAATCAAAACAGATGGGTCACACTCAAGCAACAAGGTGACGCTTTCACCATCCATATCACTCCGCTCCTGGCAGAGATCTTGGACTGCCAAAATAAGAAAACAACCCCGTCTATGATATTTTTTATTGGCAGTGTAGCAGACATGAACATAGGGGAAGACGAAGCATCACTTCAACTCCCTCCATCGGATGAGTATGGCGTGACTTTGCACTTATGCCACGGACCGGAGAGATCAAATAAAAATGAGAATTTGCAGGTGATCCTCGCAAATGGTCCGATTAAACCTAAGCGTATAGGCTTGGACAATCACAATAGCGGAGAGAGTATTCCGTGGCTCAAGGGATATCAAAAGCCCTACCCGCTTGCGTCTGTTTACAGTCGACTACTTAGTCATTTCTTCGATGTTATATGTATTATGCTTTCCAGCTTCACTTCCGTCGAGTGCTTAACAGAGTATCTGTCAGTTTGGATTTTAGCACATGCCTCAACAAATAGTGATCCAGGCGTTGATATCCTGCCACGTCTTGTTGTTGTACTTGATGGCGAGGTAGACTCAGCAGCCAATTCTGAAAACAGCATTAGACCGAAATCACTGAAAGAGATTCAGCATCAGATTGAATCCGGTATTCTGGACAGAACCGGATCATGCCTCAATAAAACATTTTCTGAGCTCTTTGTAGAGAATCTATCGTCTAAAGGTGGATCGCAAAGAAAACGGCAATGTCCGACACTCATGAACAAACTCTTAAATCACTGCTCACTATCAAGGAAGTTCAAACGTAAGAACAATACGGCAATGGATCCGCGTAACCTTATCTATATGTTTGAGGCCAGTTACGATTGTCTTATAAAGGACGGCGTGTTCAATCCAATATCAGCGTCACGTAGACACAACAACATCCCAACAGAGTCTGATAAAAGGATTGCTGCATTTTTGTCTGATTTAAAAGGGGATCTACCCAAAATGAAATGCAGAGCGTTGGAATATTTATTGTCTGCAATTAAGAGGCATGCATACCCTGCAGGAGCACATAGTAAGGTTTTATCTAATGCGCATTGGATAGTCACTCTTCTTCACCCCCTAAATGGCTATTGCAAGTGACAGAAAGCATACATCTTCTAACTTCTACAGATTTTTCATTCCAGGATATTTTTAAACTCATCTATAGACACATCTGGCGTAGTGCGGCACAAGCCTGTAACTTGTGTGTCAGCTCTCAATCGTATTTGGAAACCGAGCTCCTTCTTGCTTCAGCAAGTCAATCCATCAACCCTACCACCGTCGCCCGCCAACACATCACACTCGCTTCCAAGGTTTACAAGCAGTTTTCCATGCGCAAAAACTTAAAGTACTGTCCAATCTGCATTATTAGACCGCCAGAGACCCCGCTTCCATGTGGTCACTCGTATTGTACCGATGACATCCGTTTGATCGGTCATCAAGTGCAAAGAAACACTTTCATAGTAAAGCAGTGCGTAGTGTGTCAAAAGCTCGAGAAGCCAGTCCGATTCAGGTTTAGACCAGCCACCCGTGGCATCAGAGTGCTTGCCCTCGATGGAGGAGGTATTCGAGGAATTATACTTTTAGAATGTCTCAAGCTACTGGAGTCCAAAATCCAATTATACATTCCGAACTATTCCCTAATTGATATGTTTGACATGTGCGCTGGTACAAGTGCCGGTAATAACGCCCTGTCTGACCGAGGCAAGTACTGGTTTTAGCAGTACTAATTACTAACTGTTAACTCTAGGAGGTATCTGTATTCTTACCTTAGCTCACAAAGGGTTACCAATCTCCGAGGCAATACATCATTTCCTACACCTAAGTACTTCAGTATTTAGGAAACAATCATTCTGGAGACGTGCAATGAACTTATTACTTCATGGGTCTATTTACAGTAACAGTGCTATTAATAGGCCTTTAGAACAGCACTACGGCCAGAGTACACTATCCGGTTACTCACCTGCTGTATCTAGAGGGGTCAAGCTCTTTGTGACTGCAAAGGGAACACCATGCAGAGATTATATTATTACTAACTTTTTAGCACCAGACAGTAACAAGGCTCACAACGACTACCAACATGCACCACCAAATGTAGCAAATGGAGGCATTCAAGTTTGGGAAGCGTATGTCGAATTTCACTGTCTCATCTTGACACACCACTTCCCCACATTGCAATCAAAGTGACAATCGTTAATTGCATGGCCGTAGCTGGCAAGGTGCAGGTACCAGAAGTTATACTGACCTCGTTCTATAGGGCACGCGCAACAAGCGCCGCTCCAGTGATGTTCACGCCTCATACTATTCCTGGTGTAGGGACGTTTCAGGACGGTGGACTCTGGCAGAATAACCCTCTGGCAGTGGCTTTATCCGAAGCTAGAGAAATGTGGCCGTCAGCAAACGTACCTGATGTTGCTCTGTCCATTGGCACAGGCTTTCATAAAAGGACTAGAAGCTCAAATGCGGATGATACGGCAAGGATAGCTAACGCAGATCCTAGACGTACAGGGTCTGATGGGAACGAAATGGCCAATACCAGTGATTATGTTATTATCAACATTCTGTGGAAGATCTGTTTCTTTGCTTCAATTCTTCGACTCTTACTTTCTCTCATGGATAGCCCTGCTATGGATAGTGATAAATGCCAGCGGTATATAACCCGTCATGGTCTTACAGAGCACCAAGCTCGTCAGCGCATATTTCGGGTCGACGTTGACTTTCCTGTAGAATGTCCAAGGATGGATGACCTGAAGTCGATGCAAGATGTCAGGCAAGAGGCCATCAAGCAGTTTTCCAGTAACTCAGATATTCAAAATATTGCCGAACTACTTATTTCAAGTCTTTTTTTCCTTGAACTGACGGAGCGTCCTTGTCGCCATGAAAGCTATATCAGCTTTCAGGGCCGCATTCTTTGTGACGTTGGCCCAGGACTGCAGCTTCAACGGCTTTTGTCAGTTCTCGTGGACCACAGGTCTGTGTTTGAAGTTTGCGGGCGCTTATTTCCGCTTACTGGGATGATCAATAATGAGGCAGCGACAATGGAGTTTGAGCTTCACGTTAACGGGACTGTGACGGAATTCACAAGTCCGTTCACAATATCACTTATTCAATCACAACAATCAGGGAAAGTCAGCAGTCCTATTAGTAGATCGCCTATGGACTTAAAAGGGGTCATGGCGATTCAAGGATGGGACTGTCCCTTTATAGAACGGCCAGTAACAATAAGAAAAAGAAAAAGGGGGCCTGACTTCTCGGGGCGTAAAGGCCTCAAGCCTAAAGGATATAAGAGATTGCGAATATAGCAAGAGCTTGAAAGGACATTAAAAATAAAATTATATATTAATAGCTTCTCTAATAATATTATATATAATTAGAGAAAATTAAGATAGGATATACTATCTTTAATATATAAATATATTATATGTCTTTAAACTTATTCTCTTCTATTGAGATATGAATACGCCCCTGACTATCTTACTACTGCTTGGTAGTATATACCAATGTGCCGGACAATCCGATTATAATGATAATTGCCAGCCTGCTTTATATATTAAGGCTGGTGACTATGGGAATTTCACATCACCTAATGCTAATGCAACATGTGAGCATGCTCTTATATCCTTCCTCGAAGTAGATACTAGCGAGACTGTCTCTTTGCAACAAGGTGATGCAATCTGCGAGGTTTATCCGCTCATACATATCTCAATTCCAACTGACACGCCGGTTGGCACCGCAAAGATAACCTGGCTTTGTGATAATGAGAAGCCCAACCCATGCCAGCTGCTTTTTGTTCAGCCTGCATCTCCATATGCAACGGCTTCAGTATCAACTTTTGCCATGACTCTGGAATGCCCCTCATCTGAAAGCGGTATCATTCCTCAAACCGATACCGCTCAAGGTTCGGGGTCGACTTTGGTACCATCTCAAGTCCAGCCGCCAGGGTCTTCAGTGACGGGAGGGCCTTCTAGAGTCCAATCAGGTGGAGAAGCGGCAACGGCTACTCCGTACATAGACAGTACTACCCCTGAGTATGGTGGGAGTATACCAGAACATACAGAGTCTGGTACTGAACCTTTCACTGGAGGGGAAACTCAGACAAGTCCAACAATGGTTGCAACAGATGCTGTTCCATCTGGCACGAATGAGTCTTCGCAGCCAGCGGATCACGACGTGGGAGCAACACCGCCAGTGGAAACGAATATCTCGGATATCTCAAATGCTACAGTGACTCCTATCCCGGAGAATACGGCTGTACTCACCGGAACACAATCACCTGCTCAGGGCTCAGATAATGCATCTTCAGACAACGGCTGTACTTGTGCTTAGCCTTTGTTAGAAGCTGGAGCTGAGAGTAAAGATAGCATAAGTAAGAGGTAATACTAACTGTAAAGTTTATAAGAGTTAGATATTAATACTGTAATAAATATTATATAAGTTAGTATATTAAAGATAAAGTAATAGGAGGTTATAATATAAAATATAATAATATTTTAAAGTAATAACTTATAAATATATTTAATACTTAATTATAATATTAATTTTTCCTCTCTTCCTTTTTTTAAAAAGATTTTAAGTCTAATTACTTTATTAATATTATTTCTTTTACTACTATATTTAATACAGATAAGCCTGTACCTTACTATTAATTATGGAGTTAAATAATACCCCAAGAGTGAGGGCCTTATTCGCTACTCAAATCACTTGTCTAGCAGTGGTATGGGCTGTGATACTTATCCGACTTGGAATAAAGCTGGCACTAAAACGACAACGAACTTGGGACGATATATGGATGTTTACTGCAGCTGTTAGTAACCGATAAGTAAGATTTTCCATATAAGCTTATGCTGATAGTTCAAGACTTTTTTCACTGCAATGAGTGTACTCATTATGAGAGGCATTGCTCTAGGGGGAATTGGACAAGATGCTAGCCAATTGACGTTGCAGAAAATATCTATCGGCTTACAGACGTGGTTCTTTGGAGAAATCCTTTATGCCCTTTTATCTCTGTGCATCCGTCTTTCAATTACGATTTTCCTCTTCCAACTTCTCAGACAACCAAGCCACATATGGGTCCTTTCTGGCTGCCTGGCTGTCGTTTTCATTACAACCTTATGCTTCTTATTGGCTACTATTTTCCAGTGTTCCCCTGTTCGATTCTACTGGGAACAATTTTCATTGTCCGATAACAATGGAACTTGTTCGAATACTGAACTCGTTCGTACCACAGCGATTGCTCATAGTATCGTTGCCGCGTTGAGCGACTGGATCATGACATTCCTACCTGTAACATGTCTCTGGAAAACTCGAACTGCAACAAGTTCCAAGATAACAGGCACTGTTCTCATCAGCCTTGGTCTGTTGTAAGCAGTATTCTTACACCTTTGAGGCTTTCTCTCATATATCCACTAGCGCCGGAATAGCAATGATTGTTCGCATCCCTCAAATTAAGTCTGTGGCCTTGACCAGTGACTTTCTATACTCCAGCATGTTAGTAATAAGCTCACAGAAGCTACTCAACCCATAGAACTCTATACCGTCGTATTAACATTGAGAATCATAGCAACTTGGCTATTCTTTCAATCGTGGAGCCTTGCCTTGGTATTCTTGGCGGCTCGGCTGCCAGCTTAGCTTTGGCTGTCAGGACGAGTCTAAATCGAAATTCAAGGAGACCCAGCACGTCACCTGTTCGATTGAGACTGTATCCAGGCACCACTACTATTGTGAATGGTGGAAGGGGTCACTCTACAGACTTCGGACCACCTGCCCAGGGAATTGGAGTCTCGAGTCGAGTGACCTGCACTAGGGAGCGTTTATCCGATGAGTTGATGGACTACCATGACTTCTTGGCGACTTGCGCTGGGAAGTGATATCAAGTTTCGGTGACACGGAGCAAGGGGTCCTTGTTCCCTGGGTCACAAATCCAATACGGTGGTCGGTATATAGGGCCTACGGAGTATTTTTAGAACAGTCTCACTTGTACTCAACATCAGAACGCTGGATTAATGTGACATAGTGCTGAGCTTATGGGAGGTGGGAGGTTGGTCTTATGGAATACTTGAAACTTCATAAAATAAACTAAATCCCCGAATTGAAAGTAATAAAGTGTTTGCTTTGACGTTGGAGCTTTCTCCTCGTTTATATCTCCTCATGCTCACATTCAACCTCATACAACATCTTACCTACTTACTCCAACAACTAGAGCCTTACCTTTATCCACAATCAACACCTATGATGGAGGGGATGATATTCGAGATCATACGCAGACTTGCCCTGGACTCAGTTGATATCCATGTTGCTGTCGTATATCTGCAAAGACTTCTGATATGTCTCCCAGGCACCCCATCAGCACTCCACTGCTACACGAAGCCTCTAGTGTTTCTGGCGACCTTGAGAGTTGCTCATAAATTTGTTTGCGATTTCTCGTATTTCCGCATGCACTTGTTCACTACATTATCTCGAGCCTTTTATATCACAACACAGGATTTTAATAGTTGCGAGTTCTTCCTAATGAAAGCATTGGATTGGGACTTAAACGTGTCAGAGTTACAGTTCAGTTTGCTCAAGGCCAGCTTCGAAGAAACTGTCGATCCACGGAGCCGAATTTGCTCTCTGATACGCAGCAGTTACGACCCGCCGACATTAAGAAGGGCAGATGCAAAGGCAGGTGATGAGTTTAGTCAACACTTGATTGAATCTGCTTCGGAACAGGAAACATTGGATAGATGTGAGCGGAGACACAACTGACACCAGGGATCATTCTATCCTAAAGGTGATGGCTTTGGAGTGGCCAATCCAGTATCCAGATACATATTTCTGTTACCTCTGTTCTTCTTCGACTGTGTTATTTATCATGTCAGACTGGCTTCCTCTTTATGTAGATCACCGCAATCTTACGTATTGTAATAAAGTATTTAGCAATAAACTACCGAACAGTACTTAAAATAGAGTAATTGAGTCTCACCTAGCAAGCGATGTCTATAGGTCGGGCAAGGAGGAAAGGATAACACACCTTATCTACAGTACGCAGGTTGTAAGTTTATACTTGATTCCTTGATAGATACGTCCCGGTACCCTGATATGATTATAAGTGCTATATCTGTCCCCCTGAATGGAATGTGATCTAGCTTCATATCTGGTTTACGCCGCGCCACCACCGTCGTGTCTACTAAGGCGAACCTTCCAGCCTGCATTTAATGATGGTATTGACCAGATCTCAGCGAAGGGAGGCTACTCCCAACACCACTCAACATCCACCGGACTTTGACAGAAACGCTTCACTCAATACTGAGCTTTACGAAACCTCTCACAGTGGGGATTGGGAGAACGAGGTCGATATTATTGGAGTATCATATGTAGACGATCCTAACTCGAGAAAGCTAGTTGTGACTATTATGTCACGAAGCACTAATAAGGAGGAGACTCTGGATATGGAGCTGATTTATAAGAAATGCCCACAGAAGGTAAGGTATTCTTATTTATAAGTACATTATTCTTATAACTAACCTCTATGAGATGCTTAAGTTTTATGAGAGACATATTCACTTCATTGAAGAAAAATAATTTAATTATATACTCTATAAGGTATAGACTTGAAGTAAGCCCAATACTGTCGGTGATATGTATAGAACAGGTAGTAAAATCCCATACTAATAAAAAGAGATAACATTAAGAGACATGTGAAAAAGGTTGTACCATAAGATATAAGTGTCTCTTTATCTATATCTGGAAATCCTTTGATTTCAGAACGCGTGGTAGCAATTATAATAATTATGCTAGCTGTTTCAGCTACTGCAAGAAGCCAAATGGCCCAAGCAATGGCATTCAAGGACGAGATCCACCAAACGTGCCACCATATTGTAGCTGTTATTATTGACGCAACAAACAGCCATTTTGACACGAGAGTCCGCGTTTTGGTGCGTCCAAAATCAGAGCTTGCCAATATCTGAGACGATGACATGTCTGATAATGAAATGTGCGACGTTGAGTTTCTGTCAATGTAGATGCAAGTAGCGTCAGTATGGATACATAAGCCCCACGCATTTCCTGGCTCCAAAGTTGTCGAACCATTGGTGGACTTCGCCAATTGATTTGTGTTTGCAGTGATCTGTAGATATGAGAGCATTTAGTGATGAAACGAAATTGATCAAGAACTTCAAATGCATCGGCTTCATGGAGCTTGCGAAGCTATTGCAGATCTTAATTCATAAGGTCAAGGACTTGTGCTTATATTTAAAAATGAGCAATGCTGGCTATTAAAATGATTTGGTGGAACCAAGAGACTAATTATAATAATAATAATAAACCATGTTAATATATAACCTTGTGCTCGGATGAGAATGTTAGAGCATGGGATTGCGGGTCGAGAGTTCATGCCCAGGCACTTTTGGGCAAGGCCTGTAAGTAGATAATTCAAGAGCAAAGTAGGATGGGCCATATAAATATGCTATGTACGTGGATCTACATACAGCACAAATATAGCATGCACTAATCTGAGTAGGTTGCCAAACTGTCTTTTGAAAACTAGTGTCCTATAACAGTAGTCACTCCCCAAAGTTCTCGTTTAAATATTGCTGAATCATAATGACACTTCAAACTCACTGTCAACAGTCCAAACGCCTGATTTGCGCCATGATAGGCTTCATTCCTGCCATTTGTTTAGCAATATATATTGCCAAGAATATAACAATCAAGCAAGAGGGTATTGTCAAGATACAGTTTGTCAAACCAAATCTTCGACCGAGGCTCGATCTTTCCGACGTCAAAGGCAAAGCGTCAGAGGTGCTTTCAACAGTAAAAGACGTGGCCACGAAAGCTGTTTCAGAGGCTGCGTCGAAAGAGACATCAATTACCAGCCTATTGGAAGAATTGCCAAAGGAAATAACCCTAGGATCCCAGAAGCTGTGTATACGATACAAGGACGTCCAGTGTCGGTCGATACCATCAAATTTCAATTCTTGGTTTCCGGAGCCAGTCATGCAATTGATCTCACATCTCTCAGACAATCCCAATATTTCTAGGGCTTGGACTCAAGTAGACATCCAAGATTGTATAGTTGCTATTATTATTAGTCTATCGCTTTGCTGTATACTGATAGTACTTATTTTTCTTTACCCATCTATGCTCTTTCAGAAATACTATCGGTGTTTATTAGTCCTTGAAGTAATAGTCTTTACTATGACTTCTATTTCGCAGATCACAAGCTTAATAGCAATATATTTCATTCATAGAGGACTGACAAAGGTCTCATTGTTTCATGTTAGTAATGGGAAGCTTTCTTTTTACTTAATGTTAATCTTTTTTCTTACGTGTATATCAATTGCTTGTTATATTTGGCATCGCATTAGGATACGAAAAGAACCTAGGTAGCCTTAATTAAATATTCTAGTCTCTATTAAATACTATATACATATACTATCTTATTTCTTTGATGGTGTTATAACTGGAGTTGGGACAGTTGATGCGGGGCTACTTCGGTCTGGCTCCCACCAATGGTATTTAGGGGCTTTGTAACCATTCAACCGGAGGTAATATGTATGCGCCGAAGCAGCTACCCATTCTGCAGGCGCCTTGAGATGGTTCACACATGGAACTTTAATTGTTTTCCAATCCGGTTCCTCGTTAAAATTTAGCTCTGGATAAACGATTCGCATATCTATTGGGTCGCAGTTCAACGCGCTCATCACGTCCCGAGGCTTCTCTGATGGCTGCACAACCCATAAACATTGGACATCTCTGCTTTCAATTGCTACAACAAAGAGCAAGAGTAATTGAGCAATAAGAGCAACTGATAGCCTAACCATTGTTACAGTGGGAGAGTCATCCTGGTAAGGACCATAGCTTTAAGTACTTTACGGCCTTACTGAAAAAGGCTGAATTTAGAAGAGCATCTTGAATTATAATTAATCTTAGCTCTGTTCTACAATGGACTGGTTATTATAACAGACTTGTGCTTTCCAAGAGTATTTAAATTATCTTATAAATAGTTCCTAATTTTAAAGTAAATATAGAATTGGACCTATTGTCAATGTTTCAGTAACACTGCTTACACCGAACTCTTAATAATTGTCATTCACACAGTCAGATATCAAGCCAGCATATGCCCCAGAATTTTGAGGGACTGCATACTTCAAACCATATTGAGGGTATGTATTAGTTCACTTTATGGACAGCCTGCCTCTCGAAGTTTTATGGCTTCTACTCGACTCACTATCTTCTTGCGATGTCTCCAAGCTGTCTGCAACTTGCAAGTCTCTGCACTTCAAATTATTGCCATTCTTATATCGCCACTTGCGAATCAACTTCCGACATGGTCGCGAAAGTAAAAGGAGCCTCCATATCCTGAGAGTCATGCACCAGAGGCCGTACTTGATCTCACTCATCAGGAATATAGAAATCATAGATCAGGAGTTTGGATCGTGGTCAGATGGGCAATCCAACTTGCTAGACATCGCTCTTTCAAGCGTCATGAAGTATCCAAGCAAGATTCTATCATTCTCGACAGCGGTTCACTGGGTTCCCCGTGAAACTGTGTTCCGCAACCTTACTTCCCTTACCTATCTGGGAATACACACAGATACTGAGGCTGCGTGGGTCCGTTGGCATCTACAAAACTGTTCCCGCCTTGCAGAGTTACGTCTTAGCTTTCCTCCATACGGCCCAAGACTCGCCAATGATTGCTTTGACATCACTACTCTCAGTCATGTAAGAAAGCTCTCACTCGATTGTGTTCCTCTTTATAATTGGATGAAGCAACCGAAGTGGAGGCTTCAACTTTTGGATTTGAGACTCTGTCCAGGATCCGGCGGGTTTGTCAAGCAGATGATGTTGACGGAACAATTCAGGCATCTCCGGGTTTTCCGTTTAGCTGGACATCTGACACCTGACCTTCTGCAAATCCTAGTCTTTCATCTGTGCAGAGCGCCATTATTACTGGAGATGTGTTTGCGAGTAGGCAACATATACCAACCTATTAATCTAGCTCCTTACTTCAAGTATTCTCCGTCGTTACGCGTTCTAGTCATAGACGTAAGACAGAACATCGCATTACCTGAAACAGCATTCAAGTTTGGCATTCGTGAGTTGGAAGCCATTGTCCAAGCGTGTCCCTCGTTGGAATTTCTGGGCCTCCCAATACACCTTGGTAACCCCCACTTCAGACGGTACCAGAGAGTCAAGCTATCAGTAAGCTTCTTTTTTCCATCGAGCAAAATAATACAACGGATTCTGAGTCTAACCTATATATATTCAGGAAAGCATCAAGTTCCGCCTAGGTTGCCTCCAAGGCATCCATTTGAGAGGCGATTGCACTCCGATAAGACGAGCGACAAACGATGCCAAACACCTAGCTAAGGGCTTAACCAGGTCAACAAAACTGAATATCTATATCAGCCACGGCTCAAAACTCCGCAAAGTCTCGTTCCAGAGATCTGCTAGAGCTCGCCAGCTGGACATAACAACGGAT
The DNA here is from genome assembly GCF_000149955.1 of Fusarium oxysporum f. sp. lycopersici 4287. NCBI lineage: Eukaryota > Fungi > Ascomycota > Sordariomycetes > Hypocreales > Nectriaceae > Fusarium > Fusarium oxysporum. Next base: position 116,661 of record NW_017264845.1, read on the forward strand.
GAAAAGTCTCAATGGTGCCTTGAATTGTGATGCGAATAGAAGAGGTCACTTCCTAATTTCCCTGAATCGGTATGGCTTTAATTAAGTAATCGTGTTGTGGCGTCAGCAACCACAAATCTAACTGTTATTGTTCCACCATTAAATCATTGTTTCCAGCATTGACCCTAAGAATTGTCAGTGCATCGTGACGACACAGTCACTAGCTAGCTCCAACCGCTCCAGGCTTTTAATCTCTTCAGAGATCGCAAGGCATTACACAATTATTTAAGGAAGGGCCAGTCAATCAAGTGGGTAGTACCAAAGATATCTTGAGCTGCGCATAACTTAAGGCTAAATTAAGTTACTTTTAATAATCCAATTTGCAGATCGTGACCTTCATTCTTCCTGTTGACCTGCCTTATCTCGGGTATCTGTGGCATGTTGATTAGCGGCCAATCAATACTGGAGCAAGCCCCGCTATGAAACCCGACCTGGTGCCTTGCGGTTGAAGTCTCCAAGAGGATCAACTCACAAAGCGCGCGACGATCACCCTTCGATGTTGATGAGCAGCTGTTGGTCGCCCATCCCCCCTTTCGTCAACTGAGACAACTCTCCCGTCATAGCCACCTCCTAGATTCATGCAGCGATAAAACAAATGTTAGCCCGTGTGATTTAGTCTTTCCAGGCTGGAACAATTCACCAATCCCTTTGCTAGCTGCATGCAATGTAAATCAAGTTGAAGCCTGCAGCCATAGGCTCGCTCCTTTTTCCTGTAATGTAAGTAATAATGGCTCCATCAACCCCGCATGTGACGAACCTGCAGCCAACAGACAGAAAACCCTGGTACCGTTACTCTTTTGCCAAATTCAGTTAGAGGGTAACTGCCAAGACGGAAGCGGGGTAGAAGACATTTCGCTTCTTGAGATGCCGGATTTGAGTTTATGTGCCAAAAATGGGAGCTTGATGGAAGGGAAAACCAACAGGTAATAGATAACACGAGGATAAAGCAGATGGTAATCCGCCCCGAATTTGTCCATTTCTGCAACAATGGATCTCTTTCGTTGTTAATAACTTAAGTGCTACATCGGTGGCGTTACAAGCCAAGCCGTGCTATCAATGAACTGCTACTCCAGCGGCCTGACCAACACTGGTCAACAGTCACCACTGACCATTCCCCGAGACCAATGGGGAATTGCCAGCTCGAGTAATGCACCCGGGGTCGCAGTATGCTGTTCTTTTTGCGGCGCATGGAGGGTTGTCCCTGTTATGGCATCCTCCAATCTGTTTCGCCCAGCGACGTACATGCCAAGTCAACTAGACTCTGGCTCAAATTTTATGTTTCCGCCCCTTAGCGAAGTCCTCCAACCCTTGAATTTCGGCCAAACAAATAATTTTACCCCGTCCGTCAACGAAGTCATGCAGCCACTGCAATCCAGTCAACAAACTGGTTTTTTTCAACCTCTCAATGAAGTCCTTGAACCCATGGGCGACCTCGCTCAGTTTAACAACACTCCCTCGTTGTCGACAGGTAACCCCATCCAGACACCATACATGCCCCATCCGACCATTTCAAACGACGTTCCAGACATGGGCGACTTGCCAATACAACCACAAGCTGATTGGCCCGTATACTCTAATCAGGACATCACTAGCCCTGCCTCTATACCGCAAAGCCGCTCTCCGACTAAAGGTATAAGTGGTGTTCAAGAGAATGGGACATACCCGAAAACAGTGTCTGCAGCGGCATCGGAAGACACCTTGCAGGCGCTTTTGGACCCTGATGAGGCAGATACGGAAGATGGATTGGATTCACTGACAGAAATAGAGCGCTGTGTTGTTCATCTCAAGCTGGAAAATTGGACCTGGCAAGCCATCACGGAAGAGGTCAACAAAATGGGAGACAACGTCAAGAAAGCGACACTAACCGTAAGGTTTCAAAGACTCAAACAGCGAAACAAGGCCGTTGCGAGACTTTTCACGCATCACGAGAGGACCGGTGAACAGTCGCAGAAGATGGTTCAATCAGCGAAGAAGAAACAAAGGTCAAAGAAAGGGAAAGGACACGTTTCAGCCATGATAGATCCGCTGTAGCAGGCTATATTCTAATTACAGTGCAACATATTCTTTATGTTCTCGTTCCTTCATCCATTCTGTTATTACCATGCTCCGTGTACCTCCAGCCCTAGGAAAGACATGCTTATGTCTCACGAGTAGGGCTGAGACATGCGTCGCTAAGCATGAGGTACCTAGTTTTTATATAAAAATGAAAGAATATACCAGTATATTCCAATTTCTCTTCTTTTGGAATTCTCTTTCCTGGGAATAATTGAATGATTTCATCATTTCCAAGAACAGCGAGCTCGAGAAGCCACATTGCTGACCCATCGCAAGCCTCGCAGTTGAGCAGGTCGGGTAACCACTGATCTCTGAACTGGATATTCGATGAAGACCAGTGATCAGGACAGAAGTTGACCTTGTAAAATGGTTTCAGTCGAGAGGAGACTTCAAAAAGGTCAGATAACCACCATATGCTCTCGCTTTCCTGGATAATGTCTGAGACACTTGTAGCGCCAATGCTGATCTCCACACTGTAAGCGTTGAGATACTGAACATGGCCTAATACTGCATCTTCTGGTGTCATATTGGCCTGGTCTGGCTTGTCTGGCTTGTTGAGGCTAATCATCTCTTTGAAGCCTCCTGGAAGCCCCTTGAGCATACATAAAGACAAGTTCGTTGTGCTATCTCCTTCTGCTTCCCACGACAGAGTAAAGAATCTCAGGTCTGCGGACCGATCCTCAATGCCGGAAACCCAGTTGCGAGCTTGATAGCAGCGAGAAAAGTGATCGAAAGCCGTTCCCCGCTTAGGCTTTGTTACCAGCTCCGCATCAGTAATCAAATCAGCTTTGTAATCATCTGTGCCGAGGACAGTTGCTTGGGCTGGTGACATTTGCTTGTGATGGGTAGAAGATATTTCATTATAATTCGTGATCATTCTGTCACTAACATCGTGAATAGGATAAAGAGTTGCCCAATTGCTATTTCCACACTGTCCTGCTATAGATAGCATATTATATGGTGTTGCATGTTGAGTAAATAGAAGGGTGACATATAAAAGAATAAGCGACGGTCGGAGGAGATTTTCCATATTGCGATAATATGCGAGCAAATTATCCAATCTGCATTTGGATGCAAGCGATTCAGATATAGTTGTCCAAGATAGCGCGGCATCTCCCCATCTTAATACCAGGCAGCGGTGGGCTTGTGTTATGTCAAGTTTCGATGAGTACAGGGTTTTTAGACAAGTAACCGCTTAACGGTTAGGATTATACCTAAAAACAGCTCACACCACAAAGCACTCTTTTAATCGGTATATTATCTTTTTTTTTTTCATAACCTGTTATATGTAATCCAAGCTACCTCGGATATCTAGTATCCACGAATCATCATGGGTATAAATATTACATCAGCCAATTGCGTGGTGGAATTGATCTTGGAGACATTGCCAAGGATGGCAACCCTTCTATATATCCCAAGCTAGTACTGTAATCTGGCGAAAATATTGATTCAGATAATGGTTGAAAACCCAAGCCAGAGATTACTGGGGAGAATAGCCCTGGCACGTTGAGTGACAAAATGTCGACTTGGTCTGTATCGAGCGCATCCCCACCTATACTGAGCATATTCGGATCGATGAATGAAGCCGAAGTCGGTAAGTAACATTGGATATCTCGTGGTGAAAAGCAGCTGGATGGAAGGTTCTCAGGTGCAAAAGTGTCAGCCAATGGCGTGTAAGGCTTCATAACATCCATTACAAGGCTGTCCGATGAGAACGCGTCAGGCAACTCTTCGATATCGTTATTGTTGCTCATTTGCGTCTGTGGTTGCTGTCTTGTAGCACCTACTATTGCTCCAGTTGCTGATGAGAGCGTCTCTGGAGATTCAGCTGACTCCCCAAAGTCTTGAGGCGCCACTCGATTTTCAGGATCGATATCGTGATATTTTAGATATAAGTCCTCCTTATTCGTCGTGAACGAGTACTGTGTCTTTCTTTCATCCTCGATGACCACATATACTTTGCTTCCAGTAAGAACTCCGAACTCCCATGCTTTCTTAAAGAGACCTGACTTTCGCTTGCCAAATGTAGCTCTGCGGGCCCGCTGGTCAATGATCTTCTTGATCTCAATTCGTCTTCTTCCCATGAATAACAGATGCAACTAGCTCAGTTAACTATTGCTTCCAAATCTGGGACTGATAAGGCATTTTAATAACTCTCTCACAATGCTCGTAACACTCTGTGACAAACTATTGGATGCTGCCAATCAAGACCAATGCCCTAAACATAGAATGAGTCATGATCAACATGAGCGCATGCTTTCATGCCCTTGGCAACAGCAACGCGGTACCTTACACAAACTGTCTATCAATTCCTGGGTATACCCTATTACACTCGAACGAATTGTACTTCGTCAGATGTCACTGTCTCACGGCATGACCAGAGATAGTAGTAACGCCGATGAGGCGAGAAATCACTCGTTTCGATAAGGAAGTAGCTATCGAGCCAATGGGTCTTGCGAACTTCGGGTTTACGTGTCCATAGTTGAGGCGTCTGCTCAGAATAGCACAGAGATGGTAGTTAGGTCCAGATGATTAAGGTCAAATCTAAATCTGAAAGCGGGAGGTCATTTATTGCTTTATTTAGTTCTTGAAAAGCTAATAGTAGTTCCTCATCGTTCGAACCAACTCGGCTTCGGACCGACGACAGGTGATTCCTCGGGTGTCTCAACAGATGACCCTGGGAGCTCGTGTATTGTCTCAGTCCGTGTAAGCTTTTTCGTCTCGAGGCTGATCGTGGATTCAAAGCACAGAGGGTTTTCTCTACCAGCTGTCGCATTCGTTCCATCAGTCCAAGGAGAATAATAATAGAGGTGGTGGTGAATATGCACCACTTCAAGATGCTTTGAGGGAACGCAACGTCGACATATTCCTGGCAGTTGCTGGCTGTCTGAAGTAGCTGGATGACGGCGTCTAAACTCTCGAGACCGCCTCCGCAGGCATATGGAGCATGTGTGGTGGACTGGTAGTTGAGGCATGATGAAGAGGTGGTTGTTTGTGAAATGGGGATGTTGGGTTTGCAATGTATAAAAGTCTTTATTATCTCTGTTATATATCTAATTAGGTAATATTACTTTAAAGGTAAGATTTAATACTTATAAAATTTATATAAAATTTATTAATATATAATAAATTACTCTAAAGAGTTGCTTTTACTTTCCTTATTAGGGAGTGATACAACCTTACACCTTGCTAACAGCATTCTCATCTCAAAGGCCATCTCTTGGATAATAGCTGGCATTCCCAGCTCTAAAACGCAACCAACTAATGTCAAGAAGGCAGCCCAGGCCAACGACGAAGTAATTCCTAGAAATATAACAAGAGCACGGCAATATGCCGAGAGGTTGAGATATCCAAGGCCATAGAGATTAAAGGACCAGTCCCATACAATATAGGCTGTAAAAATAGAATAAATAGTGAAACCCTCCATAATAAAGCAGAAGAGAGTAAAAATCACCCCTCTAACTAACAACCGTAACTCTCTTTGTATGCTATAGTAGGGCAACAATCCCCAGAGAACAATAAGGAGGAAGGGCGTGTGAAGGCCAAGGCATACTTTCACGACGGTCAAATGAGGCAAGGATCCCTTATCCACAGTTTTTGTGACCATCTTCTGTATAACCCATATAAAGGCAATAGGGGCTGCAGGAAACCCAACAAAGACAATAACAAGAGTTGCAATCTCAAAGAGAAAGAGCATCCCATAAAGAGATAGTTTTATAGTCTTAGTAACTTTCATTATAGGAATGCCTTTAAGAGAGAAAATAGAAATGCTTTTAGCTCTTGGTATCTTATTAATAATATACTTTTTATAAATAGTTTATTTATCTTATTACTAGGTTTTATATTAAGGCTTTATTTTAGAAGTTATTACTAGTTACTCTTTAATCCCATAGAGATGAGCAAAGGTATCACATCTGGAAAGTACAACAAAGTCCCAGCATTTCTTCATATTACCTCCGGTTGGTGGGCAGTCAATGTTGAGCCATATGCAAATGCCCTGTCGGCGGCTATGGGTCGCTCTACATAACTCTTGAACAAGCTTGGCTGTTCCATGTACTCTCAGAGCTGTCCCAACAACTATTACAGCATCTGGGGAGGCCCTTACATCCGCCACAGAGACCCGCCCAATAGCGTCTGCATCCCAAGGTTGCTCTGAGTAGAGTGATATTCGTGGCCGGAGCTTACCTACACTAAGGCTTCGCATCCCTCTGGATGATCGCGCCTCGCTATACACACGGCATTGATTGCAGGAGGGCATTTGATGACCTTGAAAGTCTGTTTGGCTGAAGTCACCAATATGTGAGCACTTGCTACAGTACACCTTACTCAGACTACCGTGAAGCTGTATTGTTTTTGGCCAGGGGCCTGTGAGACTCAGTGGAACATCCGTAGCAAGGGGCTGGATATTGACGTCAATGTCGTCTATATTCTGTGTATACAATCGCCGGATTTGCCCTCGCTTAGCAAGTTGGGCTATTAAGTGATGAAACGCTGTAGGCCTGGCAGAAGAGAATGTCTGAGACAATTCCCGAGTCATTGCCATAAACTGCTTTGTCTTTTGGTTATCTGAGAAGACGGAGGCATCGAGCATATACTTGGTAATGTACTTGCATCTCTCTATATTGTCTTTTTCTTCGGCGGCATTTAGGCGCGAACGAAATTCTGGAATCCCAGCGGCCTCCGATATTCCAGCTCCAGCAACAATCACGATCTTTGTCTTCTTGCGTAACTCTTGGAAGAGTAACTGAAGATCATTGTTGTTCTGATGTCTTCCCGATGTTTTGCCGTTGAGCAAATCAATCCATCTTGGAGACATAACAAGTGAAGAGCTGTATAGGTCTTACTTGAGCTTGGAGCAAGAAGCGTTGTATGTAATAGAACAGAAAGTAATTAAAGCCAAGAATATATAAGCCTACAGGGGTAGCTCTACAAAAGAGCCTTAAGTAGGTGCCATATAGGTTCTATAATAGTTATAGTTAGGATACATGTAGTTATATTTAAGCTGCCTGTCTGATATACTGTGTATTTTCTCTATTTTTGTATTATGTTACAACAGGGATTTGTCAATCAAGCTAAGACAAACTTGTTCCGGACTGTAGCTTTCCCAATTGCCGACGTTACTGATCTGAGGCCTTCGAGCCCATATGTTATAATCAGTCTACGATACGCGACCGTTTGACATTTGTGAAACGACCAAGGTAGTCAAGAGCCAGCAGGGCAGGCTATAGTGGGCGTGCAAAAGCTCTGACACATTGAAAGTTTTGTATATCCAGGTAAAGAAGGGGAGTCTTTTAGAGGCACGCAAGAGCTGGTACGGCCATGAGCTATCTACAGTCAAATAGACTCGACTGTCGGCGAGATCCGGAATCACGGTGGGGATTCCGTCACCGCGACGCGCGTTGGTCCTCGAGAGCTATGGAGCCGACGGCGAAAATACAGCAAACACTGCAGGTGACCGTTAAGAAGACCGATACGGCAAGTATTGAACGTTGGAACCAAGGCTAGAAGGATTTGGCCGGCTCAACCGAAGATGTGCAGAGGGAGACATGTCCAGCATCGACCTGTCTCTCATGCAGACCCCTCTTCGGGCGATACTCCGGGAAATGTCCGCTCATTTGGTGGGCTAGTAGGAGCTGATGTTCGAGGGATTCTGGGACCCGGTGGTGGGAAATCCGCAAACAGCAACCCGGGTGATTGGTGGCCGAGGAATCGAAGAAGGTGGATGAGCTTAGATGCCTACATAAACAGACCACAAAGTAGCTCAGGGAGTCATGCGAGAACAGTTGAATGAGCGGATTAGTAGCATACAGGAACGGGCCAATGGACAACTTAAGAACATGCACGAAGGCGCTATAAGGGACCTTGAGCGTACGCGACAGCAAGTCGCAACGGAACTAGGGGAAAACGCGCATCAGAACGGAAGAGGGGATGAAGTAGACGAAAGAGGAGCATCAACGGGTGAAGGGACAACTTGATATATTAGCCAATACCGTCTCCCGCGGTCAACAGATGAGCGCGCAATCCGCCCACAAGCTAGCTGTAACGTCCGCACCCCCTCCTCCATGCGCACGACGTCGACCTTATCCACAGACACCTTATTCTGCACCATCGCCACATCGCGGGATAGCCAAGAGGACAGAGACAAAGGCGCAATTCGGACGAGTGCGTCCGGCAATTGAAGACAGGGTGCGATCCACGAGCTAGTCCCATAAGCAAAGCTGTCGCCTGATCCCAAAAGATAGTGGACGACACCTTACCATGGCCCGCAAAGCATACACATTCTGGCGAAACCTGTTGAGGGCTCAGCATCAAGCGGGTCAATGAGTCGATAAACTGGAAGATCGAGCCAAGCAAGCAGTCAAGCAGTATCACGACGCCATCAGAAGCCACAAGAAACCTAATTAGGGAGACTTTCATCCCCACGAAACTACCATCTGGCAAGCTGCCAAGTACCTCAAATCCGGGCACGATATGAATGGTGATAAGGCGTCTCCGCTGAGAAGAGCATACGAGACGGCAGGGTAGGACATAGCCAAACAAGCAGAGGAGCTGCTTGCCATCTTCCTTTTCGCCATTACGGCAGACACTGAAGACGAAGGCCACGACGGACGAGACAGGCTTCCAGCCATGGTATCAAAGCGGTTGTAGCCCCTGGTAAACGAGCAGATTCTGCATTTGTTCTACACGTCACTGAGCAAAGCACAACTGCCAAACTAGTAGACAGCCAAAGCCATCCTGCCGCAGCCGGGAAAGGATCACTACAAGAAAGCCAAATAGAAGCCTATCTCCTTTATGTCAACAGTTAGCAAGACTGTAGAAGTAGTGGTGGCAGATCGCATCTCATACGCCGTTATGACATGGACTCTTCAGCTGATGCTTGCATCGCGCGCCTTACTCAACATGGACTCTTGCCTGCAAAGTACACCAGAGCGAGAAAGCAGTAGCTGAGAGCAGATTTTACTACTCTTCCAATAATAGGTCAATAAAGCATAGCGTAACCACAAAGGCTCTAACATAGTCAGCTTTAACATCAAGGGCGCCACATAGGCTATGCAGTACTCGGGAAAAGAAGCATCCCTAAGAGGCTAGTCAAGTGAATCGATGCCTTTTGCCTGGACCGCAGGGCGATGGTCATGGCAAAGGCAAAAGTGGTCAAGGCCAAGAAAAAGGCCGAGCTCTTGGGAGCGATCAAGGACGCGAAGCTGAAGTCCAAGAAGCACATGGCCGGGGCTGCCGCTCAAGGTCTCTCACTGGCCATGTGTCTGAGGAGACTTAAGACGCTGGCTTTACATACCGCCAGGCAGCTTTTCATGGTGATAGTGGCGCCGAAAATAGACTACGCCTCCGTTATCTAGTCACACGCACACGGTGAACGGGAATTATAGTACTCGGCAGATGGATGCATCAGCTCGGGCGCCTTCCGGACTGTTGTGACGGCAGTGGCAGAAACGGAGACTAGCATGTATATGGTATGCACGCAGCATGCTTTTACCTCAATATCAAGACACTGCCCAAGACACATTCGCTAATAGCACTCATGGTGTCGAAGAGCCGCAGACATATGCCAACCTTGAATAGGTTCACGCCTATACACGAAGAGGTCGGGGTTGAGAGAATGGAGATGATCCAGGCCTGCGCGGTACCACCGCGGTAGAGTCAGGTGTCGAGCCGTCGACGGTCTGTAAGGCGAAAAAAGATAGCGACAGGTCACAACAGCGGTTAAAGATGCAAAGCAAAGAGCTAAACCCAGAGGCACGAGAGCAGAATGATTGCCACGATCGCTACCATATTAGGCTCAGTCCACTGAGACCAGTCTGGCGGCAGCGCACTGATGTCAGCAATAGAGACTACCCGACAGACCTGGCGGCCTACTTCGAACGTATCGATCGAGGCTTGCCTGGTAGGCACAGATAACCTTTACACAATGGAGTCAATGAACGAGAAGCCGACATGCTGTTGCAGCTGTGAGCTGGAACGACGAGGATCGATAGTAATCTCAGCCAGATGGGCGGACAAAGACGCTGGAACATTTCCTCTTTTGGCTTGCGAGATGGGAAACGGAAGTTCAACTCATGCAATAAGCAGGTCAAGGCATGACGGGACATCTCGAGGTGGAAAAGCAGCGTCGGCTGGTCCAAAATGGTTACCTAACCTAGAGGCCGTGCGAGCGGCAGTCAGATTTGCAATGGCGGCGGGAAGATTGAGTCAAGGAGCACGGAGAGGGGAAAGCATGATACACGAGACAATATCATCATACTTGAACACTAATAAGAACCAGCCTCATGTTGGCAGACCATGGTTCAGCTGCTGAAGTTAGAATGCTAAATAATTGCAACATTAATTAAAGCTCGCATTGAAGCCGGTCTGTGGAAGAGAGCTCACAATCACATGGAGCTTCTCGGTGATCTCGACGGCACCCGGAACGTGTAAACAGTTTAGCGTAGCCAATTATCGGAGAATCGTTAACCCTGAAGTGATTCAACTTCTCATTTTATTCATTTAATCAATAGCCAGGCTGCCAAGGTAGGTAGAATGAAAATTGAGACAGCTACATGTTTATTTCAAACGTCCCATAGTCCTTCATTGGTGTGCTCCAGAACGTATTTAAAATGCTCCCAGTCGGCTTTCGACATATTATCAAGTTCTTCTCTGGTGGGGAAGATGATATCACCATCTTTTCCCAGAAACTTGCAGTCAGCCGAAATATTGGAATAAGTCAGCTGATCTCCGAATTGCGCGCAAGCACATGTAGCGCATTCGCTGCCTCGGGTATGTCAGCCATAATAGGGGTGATGAAGCTAAGGAGTGGACAGAACGGTATAGGCTGGAAAACTCACTCGGGAATAGAATTGGAGATTGCTGATGACTGTCGCGTGATGCAGAAGCTCGGTTTGGTTCCATAATTACACGTGTTTCTTTATCCTGGAGGCATAAGGCGGGAGTGTTTGCATTATTCATGGTGATCTTAGAATGCTAATATAATATATATTGGCTGTTTTGCAGTTTTAAGATCGAGAAACTTATAGTTCCAAGTCACCAGTACGATAAGCCTTCCCTATTGTTACTTGTTGGTATCTTTCGACAACGACTCTTACACCTTACGTGCTATTTCTGGCGAGCTGCACCTAGAAATACTAGCAAAAGATTCTCAGTATCTGACGTGCATTAATGCACAATGCATATGGCTTTACGATCGAATTGTGCATGCATAAGCGACGGATCACGGTTATCATTATCCCTGCAAATCGAGAAACTTACCCTGCAATAATCTGCTCACAGGAACAAGTTCCATAGTAGCTCGATTTAATTTTGACAAGTGGTCCTCGCAAACCTTGTATGCCAAGACTTTGCTACTCTTAATCGAGTAGGGAAATCGTTGTCAATCGGTTACCCCGTCTTTCAATGCCTTTCGAAATTCGATCTTCAATGCTTACGCCGCACAACGGGCTCGATTTCAAGATCGACGAAGATGGGGGTATCTCGCTTAGAAAGTTTTTGGCCCCTGCACCCCTGAGACCATGGGTTGTACTCCGTACAGAGTAAGATAATGTTTGTTGGTTGTTGATTCGAGACTCCGAAGTCTCCGGCCACATTGAGGGTGTCCTACGGATACATTGCTTTCACTCTGTTGGTTGTAAGTCAGTACCACATGATTCTAAGTTAAATCTTACCCAGGTGATTCCGGAATTGAAAACCCTTGCTCCCGGTGACCCCTCTTTTCTCTGCCCTAATCCTGGTTCCACCTTGAGCGCTTTTGATTAGCCGCTCGAGCCGCTTGCGAGAACACGCTCTTATTTGTTAAAAAAGGTCATCGGCATTTGACAACAGGAGTACTCCGTACCGTGGGCAATTTCGTACCCTAGTCATCAACAAAACTCCCGCGTTATAGATAACAGCTTATCAGGCAATAGAGTAAAGGTGATCGGGTTATAACTTGAATTCTATTGCAAATATGTCATCACGGCTCATCTATTCAAGCAGACTATGAATAGGCCATGGTTGTGTCGTAAATCCAGACCCTGCCTGACCTTTTCCGCTATTATTGCTCTTCTTGCAGCGACACTCAATGCTTTTGCTTTTGTTATACGCAACATGTTACAACACCCCTCTGTGACAACCAACACGCGGAGATTCTTCATCACATGGATGCAACCAACTAACTCCGGAGTAATCCTGCCCAGGGTGTCGCCATCGGCTCTGACCATCCCGATGATATCTGTCTCTTGTTGGTTCTGATCAATTACAAGGGTTCTGATACATTGCAGCTGTTGGACCAAGTCCATCGTCATCGATCCCAGTGACCCCTGGGGTATTGTGTAATGGCCGAGTTTCTGGCGTAATGTGCTTGAAAACTGGCCAGCAATAAATGTATCTTGTTTCAAATTGCACCTTATCCATTTCGATCGTTGAGCCCCTGGTTGCGTTCTGTCATATAGCTGTATCTGGTTCACATAACGCCACAAAACTACTGATCGAGAGTCTGTACATATGGAATTGATACGTTCTACCTGCTGTTGTTGTGCATTAAAGACCTCAGGTTGGCGCGAGCGCTCGAAATAAACAAGCGCTTTGATCGGAATTCCAGCATCCCAATTATGAGACTCAGATTCGAGCAGAACATCTAAGGTCAAAGCGCGACGCGGCAGACTCAAGTTCCAAATCAGGCGCCTAAGCTCGGATGGTAAGTTGCTGAATCCTGCCATGATGTGCATACCTACTCGGCATGATTTCCCCTGCTTATACAGGAATTTTATCTGGAGACACGGCGGCCCAGGCGCCATTGAGAACCTTCTGCAGATCCAGAGCGCGCTTAGGCGCCAGAATTGGATACTACTGCCCAGAGAATGAACGTCTGCATCAAGATCGAGCAGTGTTGGTTCTATCAGTGCTTGGGCTCTACACTAATCAAAGAGAGTAGTCGCATCAGAGCTGCGTCTTTCCAAACATAATATTGAGACATGCTGAATACTTTCCCGTGACCAACATCCATGCTACTGCACTCATCGACAGTGTCTGTTTCCCCTTGATCTGAGCTTGCTCTTACAACAATGGCAGAAGCAAATAGAGAAATGAACTATTCTGAGGCAGCCGACGCCGATTACCGGCTATTTCCAGAGTGTGACGCACGCATTGGGCTCGACTGGGACACCTCCGGTCTCCAACTTGGCCAAACTGGCGTTGAGCACATTCCATGGATCCCCTTTGATGATCATCTACAACTCATCGCAGACTGGGAGGCCCAAACCCTGACAGAATATGCCATTCTCAACAGTACGGGGCCTCTTCTTGCAGATCTTGCGGCGCCTGGACTCGATGCGTTTACCATCATTCAATCACTTGATCAGCAATTGTCCAACGGCCCTTCATCATCTGGAGCTGAGAAAATCATACCGAGTCTGGGTAGCACGTCCTCGCCTTTCATGAACGATAGCAGGGTCCCGTTGACACTTTCCATGTCTCGGAACAGTCAGCATGACCTTTCACATACCAAGAGAGTGAAAACGTTGGATGAATTGCCGAATGAGCTCAAATTTCTCATTAGCCGCAGAATGGAGCGCCAACCTTGGGACATGATTCACATGGACTACAACTTAATATTTGGGGATGCGACTAAGAAGGCGTTGGAAATGCGTTTTTCGAGGCTTCGATCAAACAACCCGAATGTCCGAAGACTCTTTCAGAACGAGAAGTCTTTTATGCCAATCAAATTCTACTCGGATCACGGAAATCTTGAAACAGCGAGTGTGGACTCGGGCAGTGCCATTTCTGGCGTCAAAGATTACTACAATCAGAGCTCTTAGGGATAGCAATACTTATGTTTTATGTTCAAGTATGGAGAAATTGTGGCTGAGCAAAGTTCTGCAAGCTCTTGTGATTGTATCACTCACATTAACCCGCCATCTAACAGGCCAATTCGGCATTCTTGAGTAGCTAAGGTGGACTTTCTCCAGGTGTCACATTTCATGACTCCCTTCGTCCGATAAACAATCAACGTACCTCGTATAACATACGTACTGGCAAGATGTTGGCCTCCTGCAGTTGGCTGTTATGAATCACCAACACCTTCAGGATGACAATCCTTGCAGGATCCGAAACCTGGAACTTCATATGATCCAGAGTCGAGGGGTTGGGGAAGAACAAAGTTTCTCAACACCGTTACCATTAGTGGGCCGCCACCTACTTAACCCAATGATGAAAAAGTCCACTCCACCATAACCACTCCACTGGGACCGGACGATGTCCCGGGGCCAGTGCGTTGTCTGGGAGAGGTAATGAGGGTTACGCTATCGTATCGGTGATCGTCTCTTGAACACTTTTGGTTTTCGTCATAGTTGCCCTGTCATGTAATATGCGTGGTTCCCATTACAGATAATGGAGAGAAAACGGAGAATTGCTGTAATGTCATGCCTGACAACATCAGCAAAAGACTAGGGTTATTTGAGCGGTTGATCCGCAAGCCCCTTGAGGTCTGCGCTTGCCATGTCTCATCGATAACACGATATCTGCCCCCCCCTCCCTCCGGTCCCGACGGATTATTCTTCCAGATTTCTGTGTGAAGGGCTCTGTGTTTATGCGCTATCCTTAAGCATCTACCTGTTAAAATTTGTGTATCTGTCGCGTCGGGCGCCGAGCTCTTCTGAAGCATGGACAGGCAGAACGAATGCGCTGTCTTGTCTGAGACAGAGCATGAAAGGGTATGTACCCCCTATATGGATTATCATCGTGACATGAGCATCATCTTCTTACACGCTTGTAGGTTGCGATCTACCCTCAGATGGTAACGGTTCCCATTGATCCGATGTTGATGTTGCCAGTTCAACCGCGACTGATAGAGCAAACTGATCCAGTTTCTCCATCGCAGCCGCCTGTGACTAGTGAACTGTCAACAGTCCCTTACCCATCGGCGATGATACCAGGTGGCACCAATGCTATCTCAAGCAACTGGGACCCCATCATACAGGTCCAGCCTTACCAAACTTACCTGAACGCTCTCATATTCGAGAACAATACGAGACATCGCGCAACCATCGCCTGTACTGAATGCCGCAAGCGGAAGGTTAGCAAAACAGCTTTCCCTGGGGATCTTGTCTAGATTTTAATCAATAAACAGGTCCGATGTCAAACATCAATGTTCGGTCTTCATGGAAAATGCCGGAGATGCTGGGAAAGACACAAAGACTGCATCTTTACCCCGCCTGGCGACTACTACCCAAGCTTCCTTTCGCTTCCAGTCCCGCTGCCTACTCTTTCTCAACTTCCAATGGCAGGTAAACCGCCCTTCGTTATTGAGAGCTTCCCTCCACAATGTGCACAGACTCCTCCAGGTCTTGGATTGATGTTACCGCGCGGTACCAAGTAAGTAATGTCTCTCTCATCGAGCCCCATTCAACTGACATGATTGGAGCCGCACAATAAGCAACGAGCCTAGTCGTGAAAATCAGTCAACAAAACGACAAAGAGTAAGTGGAGGAACCAGAAGGCGAGGGGATGTTTCAACAAGGTCTGAGACGGTTGATAAGAATTCAATCATGAGAGTAGAAAATCTACTTCGTTGAGATTCATTGCAGTTTTGAAAGTCGTTCTCTAAAACCACATGGGATAGATACTTTGCTGTTACTCAGGATAGGCTAGCCCATGTTAATGAAATTTCACTTGGTTTCGTAATTGGATGTCTTTGAGATCTAATCGAAGGCGCTTGAACGGCGCTAGAACATATGATCTCCCTGTAAGCGGCCCACTGATAACCCGCGGTTAAGACAGACAGATCAGTTATCTTATCTCATCTCATCTTATCTTATCTTCACAGCAGAACCAGTTTACTCCATAGACCAAAGGGAAGGGACAATCCGTACGAGACTTCGGTATCTGAGTCCGTGTCGAGACCCATAAAAATAACGCCCCTCATTGCCCCAATTGCTCTGTAACAGCCACCAATTCAATTGAGTTTCGCTCGGCGTTTTGAACCAGGCACTAAACTTGGCCACGGGCGAGCCAACAACCAGCAGAAAGGTTGACCAGTGCTGACCCCGGACTTGTATGTGAAGACGTGTCCAGTTTTCTGTCTGCCGAAAAGTGCCTGCGGCCCAGGTGATCTTGAAAGTACCGATCAATACACGTTTTGCGGCTGAATTCAAGTTACCAACGCGATTTCCTTGGTAAGAACTGCTTCAGTATCAATTGGTTACCCATTGTTCCTCCCGTCAAGGCAAGATCACGATCCTTTCATTGCATGATGTGATCTCGATCTCATCTTGTGCTGCTGTCGGAAAAAAACTTAAACCGAGGTTCAAGACATCTATCACCAAGAGTTGCATTTACAACTAATAAGATGGCTCAAGTATAACATTCTGCCGTGTAACAGTAGGCAAGACATCTCTTTTGTCTTTTAAAAATGCAGTTAACTAAGTATTTTTTAAAGCTAGTATAGATTGAGAAATACAAGAACTCAGTCCTCTATCCACCACTCAACCTTCCCTCGGCCAAGTGCGAGGGATCCAAACACCTCCCGGAATACTTTCTGGCTAACATCAATATCATTAATCCCACAAGCCTGACATTTATCCTGTACTACTGCCTTAACTTCACGCCCACCCACTTTAATAATAACACCTTTCCCACAAAAGGGATTGTTATTACTTAGCTCTCCCATTAAGAGGTGAGACAAGGCGACAACGGTTGCAGTTTCATCCTGGCCACTATAATCCTTTCCACAGGCACCTAACCCAAGTTCAAAGAAGGTTAAGTCTCCATAGCGATGGTCTGAGCTCCTGGGCGCGCCCTCCTCGTCCTCAGTAAATGTACCCTCCGTTGCGCTTGGAATGGCAGGACCATGCTGAGTATTCGATGAAGGCTCTAAAGTCCATGTTTTCAATGCAGCAGAGCTTGTATCTAGGGGAGTCTGGTTTTGACAACATAGTTTTGTGCAGTCTTGTTTTGTGTTTATAATAAGAAATGCAGTAATAGAATATAATAAAAGAATAAAATGCATATTGTAATTTTTAAATTAATTATTTAAATTTATATAACGTAATTGATAAGCGATCCGACCGGACAAGTGATCCGACCAGCTTAACTTACACCTTAAAAGCTGTTTTTTAAAAGCTTATATAAAATTTAAACTAGGGCTAAAATAGCTAAAATTTTAAGAACTTATATTTTACTTTATAAGAAAGCTATATTATTAATAAAATAAGTCTAGCTAATTTGTGATATAAATTATATATAAAAAAGCTTATTAATACTCTTTACACTGTATAAATAAGCTTTAGTACATAAAATAAAATAGTTAAAAATCTAAAACAATTATTTTTATATATAAATAGCTATAAAATATATAAAACAAATATTTTTGGATTTTTAGCTATTTTATTTAATGTAGCTAGATATTATAGGGTAGGCTATTTTAGCTGTACAGTGCGCTGATCGGATCACTTGTCTGGTCGGATCGCTTATCAACTACGTTATATACATATTATATATTATAATTATATTAAATATGAAACATAAGATTTAGCTTGTTTTATATATAGAATTATATTATTTTTTAATTTAATAATTAAGCTATAAATATTATATTTTTATATTATTCCCTCTTTTTAGATCTAAGTTGGTATTTCTGGCTCTGGACTTCTGTTTTAGTATGTCCTTTTGCAGGCCGTGATTTGCTAAGTTCTCTATGCTGATTTAAGCTCTCAGCCACAGGTGCGAGCCGTGGTTTGCAGTTTTCCTTTGCCTTTGGCTTATTGGTATGGCTCTCATAGCGGCGTTGAATCGAATTTCTCACAATGTCTGGATCGAACATATACTGCTCTTTAAACTGCTCCCTGAGGTCAGTTTTCCAGCAATAAGCAAGATCTCTAAGGTACCAGTTATAATCTTGTCGATAAGATTCTGCGAAACTTGGGTCTTGTTTCTGCAAGGGTAGTTTACGCCAGTACCCGTTCTGAGCAGAGAACTTTAATAAACTCTGCCAGTTACAATATTTAGGCATTAATGATTTATTAATATAAAGGAAGGAAACACTTCCCCTTTAATATATATATATATAAAATATATTTACGTATTATAAATATAACTTTTAAATTTTATATTAATAGTAAGTATATTTATAGGAATTAAGTATATAAATAATAAATAAATTAAAATAATAATGAATACATATCTTATTTCTTAAATTATATTATAATTATTATGCCAGTGAATACAGTTACTTTTACATTAAAGAATCAATGCAGCAGTGAAGTTATTTGGCCTGCTATCCAAGGCAGCCTAGAAGTTAATGGAAATACAATAAACGACCCGATTCCCGCTGGCTTGGCTTTGAACCCTTTCAAATCATTTACAACTGCACCGTTTCCAGTTCCCTGGTCAGGCAGAATTTGGGCTCGTCAACACTGTAAGGGCGATGGAACTAACTGTCGTGTGGGCGATTGCGGGGCTTCTAGCTGTTGGGGCAAGTCAACCAAGGCTGTTACTCTGTTTGAAGTTACTGCAGAGCCCGAGAAACTATGGTATAATTTAAGTCTCGGTAAGTAGGAGTTCTCAAGAAGACATGCCTTCAAGTTCTTACAATAATCAGTCGACGGTTATACTACGGGCATATCTGTAGTTCCGGACAAGAAGGGATGTAAAACCCTGACTTGTGATGTGCCCCCCTTCTTAGGAGGCCATGATCCCTCTAACACGCTATGCCCTGCAACCAACCTCAAGCTGTCAAACCCTGAACAACCCTTCAAGAGCCTGGACCAAGTGGATGGCTGTCTTTCGGACTGCTCTCTCTATGGTACAGATGAATATTGTTGCCAGAACGCGTGGAATGATCCGAATAAGTGTCCAGCCAGCAGTGCATGGTTCAAAGAGGCATGTCCTGATGCATATAGCTACCCTTATGATGATACAGCGGTGAATACCTGTGAACTGACCGATATTACGATTGTGTTTAGCTGTAAGAAGAAGTAGTGTCAGTTTGGTATGTTAATTTTACGTCAAACTGGTCAGTGGATTACTTCATAGAAGCGAGAGCGGATTTCCTACTCTTAGGATATACATGGAAGGGCGGTAAATAAGAGAATGGACCCCTGTTTTGCTCAAGAGACCTTGACAGGGAGAGTTTGGAATACGGGGGGTACATGTGTATAAAACACAGAAGAGATTAGCAACGTAGTGACAATGTGGGAAGTTAGTATTATCTTAGCTGTATTACACGAATACAGATTATTACTTGCAGCTGTTATATTACTTATCCGCTCTACTGAAACACTCACAGTTAGGATGGGAAATTGTAATCATAACCTTGAGGTCTACAACTGATACATGACCTGACAATATTATTACATTGGGTTTACAAGGTTTACTATGCGGCCCTCTGACTACATGAACCCTGGTACTTGAGAAACCATCTGATGGCCAATTCCACATATATATGTAATAACAACTATTATATTCTGACGCTATTAAGTCTGTCACGGCATCTTCTCAGATGCATGACTACCCACGAGGGGCCATTAGCCATGGAGAGCGAAGGTTCTTATCTCCATGCCATTAAATCTGATCCAGGAAGTCCGGGAGAGGTATGCTACCCTTCCTTACCTATAGGTCATCAGCACCAGGACCTCTCCGTTGGGCCTTCCCCTGAGGGTTCAGAGCAAGCCTGCGGAACTTGGGTCTTCACACCTCTCTGCCATTCAGATTCACCAACCGTCTACGAACCGTCCGTCGCGTCTTCGACTCAACTGCCATCAGACTTTCCATATCAACAGCTACATTCATACAGCATTGATGACAGCCTAACATGCGCTCCAGAGTTACAACCTTATCACACACACCTATTGAAAACAAACTTGCAGCCAGATCGGGCAGCTGTATTCCAGAGGCTATGGAATTGGTCTCTTGCCATAAGCGGTTTAGAACCCAGCGGGATTGATTATGGCAGCCCATTCAGGGCCCAGAAACCACTTGTATGGGATCTGGAAACTATTCACAGCGCTATGCAATGTGACCAGGGTCGGCTGGACTCACGCAACTTCCTGAGTCGTGGCCATATGGTTGCGCTAGCTGAAGAATTTGAGAAACGTATCGCGAGCTACGGCACTCGACATGTCTCGAGTGCAATAAGTGCATGGATGCAACTTGATGCGGGACAAGATGGGCAATCCCACGGGCCTCTCAGAGACCTGATTATTGATGAAATGACACGGGAGTTATACGCTCTTGATACACATTACAAGTTTAACCCGCAGGACAGAAAGAAGAAGCAGATAGAAAGTTGGATTCACGCGGGACGACTGTTACTGGCATTGGTGAAGGAAATGGGCTGGGGGGCGATGCTAGTCCCTGGATTTCAGTTGACGAATGATGAGTACGTTTCAGATTTAAACCTTACCCTTGCTATCTAGTTACTAAAGAACTACAGCATCACCAAAATCGACTTGAAACACTTCAATCAGTTTGTTCAGGATGTTGAATGCTGCTATGCAGATTGGAGGAAGGAGTTGGAAGAGATATCTACCACCGTTCACAGGATACTGGTGCGTGGTCATCCAGATGGTCAAATCCTCAGGATTCAAGGTCTCCCGAGCGGTAGCTTGCCATCAGACATGAACTGTTCACTGAGCTATTGGTTATCGTATATCGAGGATCCCCGTTACCAGAGACCTTCTGGCCAAACACCTTTGCTTACACCCCAAAGCATTTCGGAATTTGATTACAGCACTCCTGATTGAGGTGAGAGAGTCGAAGGTGTATTGCCCCTGTATCTAGCAAGGATCCGACTGAGACTACTGCATGCTCACTGCAATATCGAATGTCGATCCGCGGGCGGAACTCGTCAAGCCAGGCGTCATCGATATCTACATCCAAGAAGGTTCAGGGAATATATCTAAGTGTCTATTGATAAGCTCGAGGTCGATAAAGAAGTGGAACATGTTTAGCTCAGCAAACGAGCTTGAGTCATGTAAAAGACGTTTGTATCATGCTAAACAATCCAATTCTAGTCATGGCAGGTGTACTTGAAGTGTGGTGGGAGGTATACTGTGAATTCATGAGTCAATTGACGGGTTGAACATTTTGTGCATCACCTGAAATTGATATGATGGAAGTGAGTTGACTGCTTATTCCTTTCTTTGGCAATGGCGGGACCTGGACATGATAGACCTAATGAAATCCTTTGAATTTAATAAAGTGTCATAGTGATGCAGGAAGCTAGATATAGACGTTCCGAGATTTTTATTTGAGTCAGAAGGAAAGGTCCAACAATGAGAGTGGCGAGCTTTTTGGCTCAAAAGAAAGGGTTCGTATGCGCCAAATAAAGGTCAGATTTGACAACAAAAGAGCTGTCATAATTATCAAGACAGGCTCTAAAAATGGGTGTAGACAGCCTGGTTTTCGAGAACTTATGGGACTTACAACATGATGCGTTACTCAGGCAAGTAAGGGTCGAGTAGCACTAACCAAACAGGTTTGGCGCCAGCGACCACCGAAACTTTGGCTGGCTGAACCGTTTCTCGGGCAAGTTAGATTATTATCTGCATCCCCCCACTACAGCCTTCCAAACTGTTAGTACGCTAATAGTTCTATCCACTCCTATCCACTCTTGTCAACGAACCAGTCCAATACGCATTTCGATTCTTGACTGAAATCACCACCAGGCTCATTAGAAACCGCCTCCCATTTCGCAACAATCGTAAACCGAACAGCATAAGACACATGGTCCATGAAGTGGATCAACCTTTTCCAACGACCACAAATTTGCCAAGGTTGACATTTGCGACACAACAGGGTGAGCAGCGATAGCCAGAGCGGAATTGTTCCGAAGCGCTAACAACTCCACAGTACGGAACAATCGAAAGTGGTCTAATCTTATCTCTCGGGTCGCGCTTGTTCCTCACTGAGTTAGTTCCTTATCATAATCACCATGGAACGCTGTGTATTCATCACCACCCTACTGCTATAATACACGAGCTCGCTGTCGCTTTGGTGGGTGAAACTGACAACAGACTGTTTTAGGGCAGTAATAGGAGCTTGGACTGCAATGAAACCTTTGCATAGGGAAGCAATTCTCTCTGCGTAATTATAAAGACCTAAAGTCTGGTGTAATAATATATTTAGAGTTTGGCAGCTGTTGTAAAAATAATAATTATAGCCTTTAACCTTTTCTAAGGCTATTATATTTCCTAGCTTAGGGATACTTAAAGGATATATTATAAATGTAACCTCTTAGAAAATATGTTAAATAATATCCTGACTCTTCTTACTAGATTTAATACAGGCGATATGTAACGACCCTAGCGGTTACGTCACGTGTACCCCACAAAAACTCATGCAAGGCACCAGCCCCTCAACGGTTACGGGCCAATCAGAGCTAGATCACCTCACAGACAGGATCACGACGCTCCAGGAACTACCGTGATCCAACTGCCTCAGTGATCCTCTCAGATCACTTCTAGTATATAGACCACATTCATTAGCACTTTCATAGATTTAGCTCACCAGCTATCAATAAGACTTCTTTACATCAATAAGCCTAACAAGCATTACTTGATCATTAACAAACGTGACAACCAATTCGCCCAGTTTAACGCCCTACGCAATCTGCAAACATAAACCTAGTACGGACTAGTTTCCCTGTTTGAAACCCATAACCGTCACACGATAATTAAGGAATATAGACCCTTAAGGCTCTTAGGGAGGTTAATATGGCTGAGTTAGCCTTCTCCATAGGCGCCTAGCTAATTAAGCTAGATTTTAAGATTAGAAAATACTAGATAAATATATAAAAATATATTATTAAATACTTTAATTAAGCTTTATATTAGGTTTTACTATAACGTGGTTGATAAGCGAATGCACCATCCAAGCGAGTGCACCAAAAATCCCTCATCCTACAACATTTTCATCTAATCAGATACTTCTCAACCACCAAAGATGTCACAACCTTTAGATGAGGCTAGAATCCTTCTTGCACTTCAAGCCCTTCAAAATAACCCCAAATTAAGTCTCCGACGCGCTTCAAGTATCTATAAGGTTAACTATTGGAAGCTACGTCGCCGTCAAAATGGCATTCAATCGCGACGCGATTGTATCCCGAACTCCCGGAAACTATCTGATCTAGAGGAACAGATAATAGTTCAATTCCTCCTTGATCTGGATTCGCGAGGATTTCCTGCGCGACTGCGTTTTGTAGAAGAAATGGCTAATTCTCTTCTTGCCGACCGCGACGCATCACCTGTCGGCAAACGTTGGGCTCATAACTTCGTAAAGCGACAACCAGAGCTAAAGACGCGTTTATTTCGGAGATGTGGCTATCAGAGAGCTAAATGCGAAGATCCGACTATTATTCGTGGCTGGTTCAGGCTTGTACAGAACACAATCGCGAAGTATGGTATCCGATCGGATGATATCTGGAACTTTGATGAGACTGGCTTTATGATGGGCCTTATAATGGCCGGAATGGCAGCTACAGGCTCAGAAAGGCAAGGAAGACCAAAATCAGTGCAGCCTGGAAACCGGGAATGGATTACAGTAATTCAGGCGATTAATGCGGAAGGTCAATCGATCGCGCCGTTCATCATTGGTGCGGGCCAATATCACCTTGCCAACTGGTACCAAGAAATCAACCTCCCGGGCGATTGGGTTATTGCAACAAGCCAAAATGGGTGGACAAATAATGAGCTGGGTCTTGAGTGGCTAAAGCACTTTGACCGATCTACAACTAAACGATCAAATGCTCGATATCGTCTTCTGATCCTTGATGGTCATGAAAGCCACCACTCTACCGACTTTGAGAAATATTGTAAGGATAACAAGATTATCACGCTTTGTATGCCAGCTCATGCATCCCACCTACTCCAGCCTCTTGATGTTGGGTGTTTTGCAGTGCTGAAAAAGGCTTATGGTCGAGAAATAGAGCATCTGATCAGATGCTCTATAACCCATATTTCTAAGACTGAGTTCTTTCCAGCCTTTTATGCCGCATTTAAAGCCACTTTTACTGAAAGCAATATCCGAGGGGGTTTTAGAGGAGCTGGACTTGCTCCTCTTGACCCAGAAGCCGTGATCTCAAAGCTTGATGTGCAGCTACGAACCCCAACGCCTCCTGGGGAGGCCAGCCAACCATTAACCCCATGGGTTTCAAAGACCCCAAAGACAGCAATTGAGGCTCAATCTCAGTCTGAATACCTCGAAAAACGAATCAGAAGACATAAAGGCAGCTCCCCAGAGTCAATAATAGAAGCCTTAAAGTCAAATACTAAAGCAACAAGGGCAGTTATGCATGAGGTTGTCTTATTGAGGAATGAGGTCCGAAATCTTCGAGATGCAAATGAGATACTAAGCCGGCGCCGGAGGGCAAAAAGGACTAGACTACAGAAAGGAGGGGCAATGACTGTACAGGATGCATCGCAAGTAATTGATCAGATGGATGTTGATGCGCAGATAGTGGCCGAATCATCGAGAAGTGGTGGTCGATGAAGGTCAGAGCGACCGGGTGGTCGGCGTTGTGGTGTATGCGGCAAGGCCGGGCATAATGCAAGGACCTGTCAGGTAGTAATTGAGACATCTGGGGAAGAGTATAGTAAGTAGATTTAATTAATTAAATGGTTTGTGGTGTTTTTAAATGGATTTGAAAGTTAAAGGCTGGGATTTTTGGTGCACTCGCTTGGATGGTGCATTCGCTTATCAACCACGTTATATTAAAATCTTTATAAGTTATTTAGCTGTTATTAGATATAATATAATACTAATCGGCTGCCTCCTTAAGCTTATTACTAAGCTACTATTATTAAAGTTCTTTGCTTTTAAAGATAATCCCCGGTTTTAGAAGATAGCTAATTGCAGTTATGGCTTTAAGAAAGCTAGTCTAAGTGCAGGACTAGGAGCCTTTGAGGAAAGCCTTCTTCCTAGGATTACTACTGCTAACAACTAAAAGATCTAAGCCTAGACTTATAATAGATTAGCTGAATTTATGGCTAGAACTATAGATACTTGCTAAATCTGGCTATTATACTGCCTTTATCAATGTTAACCGTGTTCTCGGGTTTGATCTAGCCATACTCTCTCTCCCGAATATTAAAGAAGCTTATCACATACGTTAGTTAGTATAGAAGTAGAAATACGGCGCACTTCCATTGTGCATTACTGAATAGGCCTACGCCGTTAGAAATCGACGCTTTGTAATCAAGATGCATAATAAGACATATTCTAAGATTTTAATAACTGTTGCTATAGATGTTTGCCTGCGTTGGAGGGATGTCATTGGTCACTTCAAGAGCAACATTCTCCACGCGACAGGGGCTATTCGTATGTTCAAGACGCAGCCTGGAGATTCTACGCGATTTAAATGAAAAGCAACAGGGTTATTCTTATACAGCCATATGACGTCTTTCTTGGCTTAAGGTATATATAGACGCGCTTCCCACGCTTCAGAACCAGATATCAAAACCACAAGATTGAATTCCAGCCCAACAAACGCCGAAGCGTTGCACCAATGCCCCCAATGTTCTTTCCTTATGAGCCAGACCTCGATGCCGGGACCACCGTCTTAGTGACAGGTGTAAGCGGGTTCGTTGGAAGCCATATCGCAGATCAGCTCCTTTCCGGAGGTTACAACGTCCGAGGCATTACTAGGGACGCTGCCAAAACTTCGTGGATAGCTTCGCTGTTTGAGAAGAAGCATGGCCCAAACAGGTTTCAACTCTATACTGTGCCCAACATTGTAGAGGCTAATGCCTTTGCTGTTGTTCTGAAAGGTGCATTCTGGAAGTATTTCGTACCGTACTCAGCTCATGATCTTCAACAGGAGTTTCGGGCGTTGTTCATGCCGCATCGGATATCACGTTTGATTCACGCCCAGATCAAGTTATCCCTCCAACCATTGCCATGGGCTTGAATCTCCTTCGTTCAGCAGCGCAGAATCGGGATATTAGGAGATTTGTGTACACATCATCTTGCGCTGCTGCAACGACTCCGAAACACGGGAATTGGCCGAAAATCTCAAACGACACCTGGAACGAAGAGGCGATTGAAGAAGCCTGGGCCCCGCCTCCGTATCTTCCAGACAGGGGGTTTGCAGTCTACGCGGCGAGCAAAGCACAAACTGAGAGAGAACTGTGGAAGTGGTATCACGAAAACAAGCCTGACTTTGTTCTCAATACAGGTAAGTACATCGTGGTAATTCACTGGTAGTGGTGGTTTGAGGCTTCTGAAGCTAACGAAGGCTCATATACGCAGTTCTTCCAAGCATGAACATAGGCGAAAGCCTCGACCTGGACAACCAGGGGCACCCATCAACTTCCGGCCTCATCGAGGCTTTATTCAGGGGCAATCACGAGCCGGTTAATGCGGCTCATCAGTGTAAGTAGATATTTCGTCACTAATGGTTATATACATACTAAAACAATTTCCGCATTAGACTTCTACGTCGACGTGAAAGACACTGGGCGCCTTCATCTGGCGGCTCTTCTTCACCCTGACATATGCGATGAGCGAATCTTTGCTTATGCAGGGCCATATACTTGGCACATGATTCAAACAGTCATGAGAGACATTTACCCTGAGAAGGAGTTCTCTCCTGATATTGCTGAGGCTGGGTTGGACCGGAGCGAGATTGTATTGGCTCCTAAGGCTGAGGGGTATTTGAAAGAGATGGGCTACAAGGGCTGGACAACTCTGGAAGAAAGTGTGAAGATGAATACGGAGGATTTGTGTGACTTTGGTACCGGACTCTCAAATAATCTATATTAGGCTGCAGCCTTATAGGCCAACTTCTCGATTGGTTTCATCCAAGGATCTTCCCTGTGCTACTGGCGATCATGCATAGAACCCGAACCAAGTCGGGCAATCCATCTAGCACAATCCTCTCCAAACCCCCTGGCATGAGGCGGACCGGGTTCGCGGCAAGCCTAGATCAGTGGTGCAAGTGCGACGTGGGTTGATCTGTGTCGTGAGAAACTTGGCGAAATTTTGAGAGCATTGGACATCACATGTTTAATTACGCGAAAAGTCTACCACAGCTCTTATCGAGCTAAAAGCTATATCATTCGATAGAGGAAGCTGTAAAGTATTTTGAACGTAATGAAATATCTTTTTGCAATTACATGTTGGAATTTTATGCCCGATCAAAGACGGAAAACGAGGTGCAATTCTCAAACGGTGCTCCAAAAGGTTTTTATTCCTTAGTGTTGTTACATTCGTATTACAAGCTGTTGACCATCCAATCTGCAGCTATACTTCTATGAATGATTGTTTTGACTCAAGGCAAGAACACCTCTGCCTCTTTGTTTCTATATTTGTGTGTGTCAACTGCTTTAAAATAAAGCGGGCGAAATCTCTTTGAGTGCCACAGCCCTTCAGGATGTCACGAGCACCTCATACTTTAGGTAATCACATTAGTACATGCGAGGTACGAGAAGTTCATCTCGAGACGCATTTTCTTTAAAACACCATACAAATCAGCTTAAATCAGTCTCCATTAAAACAATAACTTCCCAAGCTACCCTAGATGAAGCACAAGATAGCTATGACCTTGATGATCACAGCTTTCACACGCACTCACAGCGTGCAGCTGATGACCCACCGAGCTACCTATTTGTCCGGCCTAAGAAGCTGGCGATAGCCTCACTCCTTTCAACATAGAAAATAGTGGCTTTTGCACCAATATACTGCCGCCAACACCACTCGAATTATTCCAGCTTTTATACATATTTCCCTTATACAAAGCTGGATTAAATACACTAACGCCTAGGTTGCTTATCTCATTAAAATGGCGTTATCGACAACTGGAACACCATAACCGAAGGGTCAAGGATACTCAAATAGGAGGGCATCTCCACCGCAACAGCATACATATAGCTCGGTATAATAATTTGTTTAGGAATTCATAGGGAAACATCAGTTGAAAGTCACTAGAAGTCTCCTAGCCTAGGAAATCAGTCCCCTTTACACCCAATCATCAAATTCATACCATTAAATAAGTTCCTTCTTATCACACAGTTCATCCGCACCTTCGACCACACCCAGCTCGATGTGAGTGATGAGAGCGATCTCCCTAAGGTATTCCAAGATGCCGAGCCGTGGTCTAACCACATACAAGAAATGTCATCAGAGCTCTTTTTTCCTGGGACTAATATCACTATAGATGAGTGTATGGTCCCTTTTAAAGGCAGATCCAAAGAGACAACGATCGTCAAGAACAAACCTACGCCGGTAGGGTTCAAGATTTGGGTTGTTGCGCAACACGGCTTCTTTCTGCGGTGGCTTTGGCATGTGAAGGCATCACCATACACAGCAGTCATCGTCAAGCTGCCCTTGCCGCATGAGAAGGGGGAAAGGGGAAAGTTGAAGACTACGGTGGCTCTCAGTAATACACAGAGGGTCATTATACACCTATGTAATTTGCTGCCAAAGCAGACATATCACGTCTTCACAGATAGCCTCTTCTCCTCGCCAAATCTCTTCCGTGCCCTTCAAGAAGCCGGCTACGGAGCCACAGGCACAGCGCGCCTAAATTGCGGCATTAGTAAGGTGCTGAAGAAGGCACAAGAGAGTGATAAGTCCGGCAATAGCGCTACTTTTCAGTATAATAAGGTAAGAGTTATCTTTATAATAGATAGCCTTGTAAGTAGTTTTAACATATTTCTATATATTTCCCTTACTAATAAGTCTCTCTCTCTCTTTCTTAGGTCTCTTAAATCGCTTACAAAGATAATAGCCTCATGCTTTTCCTCTTAACTATACACAGCAGTGCTAATAAGGAATACATGGAGAAGAAGAGGAAGAAACTGGCTAATAAGGAAGCATAATTACAAGCAATAAGGGAAATCTTGAGTAGTAATACCTTTAAAATCATTCCAATACCAACAGTTACTGCTAAGTATAATAACGAAATGAACCACTTTGACCGCGGCGATTAGTTACAGTTATATATAATGTACAAGCACCGATTTCGCCGTGGCCCTTGGCAGGCGCTGCCTTAGGAGTTCCTTCTTGACGTAGCACTTGCGAATAGCTTTATTTTGCAGCTTAAAACACTATGCTCTAACTAGAAGCCCTACATAACTCTTAAAGGCTACAAGGAATGCATCTATAATGCGATTGTCAATAGATAGGCAACAGAAAGCCAGGCTAGAAAGAGGAACTGTATAGGGAAGGAAGAGGACAAGGAAGATGCTACTGCACGCCTAATTCACATATAAAAAGATATTAACTAACATACATGATAAGCATGTGCACCAAACAAGTATGTGCACCAAAAATCCCTCAGCCATCACCAATGCCAGTTTAATCAATTAATGCTCAGCCAATGACCATGCCTCAACTCTATTCTGAATTTCAAATCCTTCTTGCGCTTCAAGCGCTTCGAAACAACCCAAAATTAGGTCTCCGAGGCGCTGCTAGGTTATACCAAGTTAACTATTGGGCGTTGCGTCGCCGACAAAATGGGATCCAATCGCGACGTGACTGGATCCCGAAATCACGCAAACTAACTGATCTGGAGGAACAGATCATAATCAAGTTCATTCTCGACCTAGATTCGCGCGGATTTCCCCCACGACTACGTGGTGTGGAAGAGATGGCCAACCGACTGCTCGCCGACCGTGACGCGTCACCCGTCGGCAAGCGTTGGGCTATGAACTTCGTCAAGCGACACAAAGAGCTCAAAACGCGTTTTTTTCGTAAGTACGACTACCAGAGACCCAAATGCGAAGATCCGACTATTATTCGCAACTGGTTCAGGCTCGTGGAGAACACAATCGCTAAGTACGGCATCTGATCGGATGACATCTGGAACTTTGACGAGACCGGCTTCATGATGGGCGTCATTGCAAGTGGAATGGTCGTCACAGGTGCAGGAAGGCGTGGAAAGCCGAAATCAGTGCAGCCTGGAAATCGGGAATGGATTACTGTCATCCAGGCGATCAATGCGGAAGGTCGAGCGATGCCGCCGTTCATTATAGGTGCGGGCCAGTATCACCTCGCCAACTGGTACCGAGAAAACAACCTCCCAGGCGATTGGGCTATTGCAACATCCCAAAATGGCTGGACTGATAATGAGATGGGCCTCGACTGGCTAAAGCACTTTGATCGGTCTACAGCCAAGCGATCCAATAGTCGCTATCGTCTTCTGGTCCTTGATGGCCACGAAAGCCACCACTCGGTCGACTTTGAGAGATATTGTAAGGAGAACAAGATCATCACGCTTTGTATGCCGCCTCATTCGTCTCATTTGCTACAGCCTCTTGA
Organism: Fusarium oxysporum f. sp. lycopersici 4287; assembly: GCF_000149955.1. NCBI lineage: Eukaryota > Fungi > Ascomycota > Sordariomycetes > Hypocreales > Nectriaceae > Fusarium > Fusarium oxysporum. The sequence goes on from NW_017264845.1 coordinate 146,991, forward strand.
TGTCGGGTGCTTTTCCATGCTTAAGCAGGCATATGGCCGGGAAATTGAACATCTGATCCGATGCTCTATAACCCACATTTCCAAAACCGAGTTCTTTCCGGCTTTTTATGCCGCATTTGAGGCCACTATGACAGAGGAAAATATCAAAGCAGCTTTTAGAGGTGCCGGGCTTGTTCCACTTGACCCGGAACATGTGGTCTCGAAACTTGATGTGCAGCTACGGACTCCAACGCAAGTTGAGGAGGAGACTGGCCCCTCTACCCCATGGGTCTCAAAGACGCCAAAGACGGTGCTTGAGGCAGGGTCGCAATCGGAGTATCTCGCAAAACGGATCAGAAGGCATCACAGCAGCTCACCAGAGTCAGTTCTGGAAGCATTGAAGTCTCTTTCCAAGGGGACCAAGGCGGTCATGCATGAGATTAGCTTATTAAAGGTTATTGAGGTCCAAGATCTTGAACGGGCGAATGAGATACTAAGCCGGCGGCGGAGGGCAAAAAGAACCTGACTATAGAAAGGAGGAGCAATGAAAATAAAGGAAGGAAGGCAAGTAATTAATCAGATGGATATCGATACGCAGGTAGTGGCTGAATCGTCGAAAAGTTGTGGTCGGGAAGGGTCAGCGCGAGGGAAAGAAAGGCGTTGTGGAGCATGTGGCAAGATAGGACATAATACAAGAACATGTCAGATAGTTGTTTCGATATCTGATGAAGAGTCTGGCGATTAGTTTCAATTGATCGGATGATTTGTCGTGTTTTTGTGATCATTTCTATTTTGAAGGTTAAGATTTGTTGGTGCACATACTTGTTTGGTGCACATGCTTATCATGTACGTTATCACAATTTACAGATAATTGAGAGAAGTAATAAGAGTTAGACTGAGTCAGATATTTGGATTTTCACTCTAATGACCAGCTGCGTTTATTAAGGCGTACCTGTCCTAATCAAGCATGTAGACAAGAAATGCGCCGCATTTCCACTTCTGCACCCATCAGAATCTCCATATTCTTACCACAAATTTCTCCCCATGGCTGCAGCATACAGGATGACCTCGCTTAATTCATGGCCGACCGCTTGGCATCATTGCGGCCACGGTAAAAAAGCCCAAACCAGCTTGGAACGAAGACTATTTGTGGGCCAATGGCACGATACAGTACCCCGGAGTCCAGCTGCCGTAGAAGCCCGGCTTCGAGATATACTCCGTGGTGTCGGCCTCATGGTTGATCGAGCCACGTTCACCTTGGCCAAGACTTCATACTGATCTCGATGCTGGTTGAATACCTACTAGAAAGATGACTTTTGACCCCACGAATTCAAAGTTGAGAACTGCCTGAAAAGATATGTTGATGTATAGAAAAGGTTCATTTGTTATGTATTTAGAGTTCAACATTTTGAAACACATCAGCAGCAAGATATATACAGCTTACAACTCGGACGCGATGAAACCATCATGATGTGTCATATACTATATCTGGTTGCTCTTCTACAACGCGAGGCTGTGAAGTCTAACTGGAATGTGGATAAAGGACATAAGGAAGATAAGGATAAGCCTAGCGACTGTAATAATAGAGATAAGTATGAAGATAAAGATGACGATCATGATGGAGCTAATAAGGAATGGTATTAACAAGTACGACCAAGTCGAGACTAAGAATCATGCCAACAAAAACGATAAACATTGCACTTGTTAAGGATTTAGGTGAAGATAGGGCCACATCCTTAATACGTGTATGCCAAGAAAGTATGATGACAAAGGAAGATTTCTGCGTAGCCGCTGAGTTTATTGTGTATTTAATGACTGAGCAGTACAAGAGACTCCATCTCAAGGCGACCACAGGCTGACCCCCTCACCGACTGCAGCGATCAACCTCGCAATAGGCGGGACCATCAGAATCTGTTGACTCTGATCTCTTCACAAGGTATCTCGGTGTAGCAGAGTAGGTATTTGAGTCATGTTGCTTGCTTTTGGTGGTCCTCTGCTGCAAAGTTCGCTTCGCGTCATTGCGCACTTTTTCAGCGATGCTCTTCAAGAGCTTCCTGTGAGCTTCTCGAGCTTCCGCATCGTCCTCGTCAGAGATTTCCGGTAAACGCCAATTTGGGTACAGATTCAGATGTGACGGCCGAACTTGTATCTGGCTCTGTGAGTGCGAGCTGAAGTAATAGTGGCATAAGCGACAAGTTGGCTTGCTGGCGCCGATGTATTGCCATTGCCGCCAAAATCTATTTGGCCTTGTGATTCCGTTCTTGGTGAGGTAGTGATGAATGAGGACTTCTGCGTGTACGATTGGCCTGAAAGTTCTCTTCAAGAGTTGAATTTGGATAGCCTTATCCAGACCCATCCTGCGGAGATCCTCTGCATCCTGCATAAGCTCTGGCATCTTTACTTTCTCAAAAGCCTCCATGTGTTGAACAATAGCAACAGCTGTCAGGTCCGACTGTACAATGGGCTTGGATATGCGAGTACTAGACGGTAGTGAGGTGATCTTGAAGTCCTGAAATAGTAGCGGCCAGGCTGCTGCTGCACAAACAATAAAGTTCGCAGCTTGACGGTAGGAATGCCAACGGCCGAGATAATGTTTTAGCTCGCACCACGGCCCAGACCTTAGGAACTCGCTGCCCCTGGCTTTCGTCCTGACGGCTTTCTTGATCCCTGTCATCGCCAGCTGGGCATTATGGATCAGGTTGATCAGCCTTTCACAATCTCTCAGTGCTAGGGTAAAGTTAGTCTCGGTATGTATAAAGTACGTCGACAGAAGGAGGGAGACTTGCACTTGATTTCCTCCTGCTCGCGTATGTTGTTGACCGAGAAGTTGCATTTCTCTCTGGGCTTTTGAAGCTCACTCTTCAAGGCCTCTGTTCATCGTTGGAGTCAGTGTCATGTAGTGGGCGTTGCTATACGCTATGTCATACCATCTGCGGACTGTCGCCGTTCGTGATCTTCCAGACAAAGGCCTAAAGCCTTATCAAGTTTGTCTTTGTATTCGGTAATTCGGGGCATGTTGAAAGCTAATATCATCCTGAGTACTCTCTTCTCGAGGGCATCGGAGCTAAGATTTTGGGGGTTCTACCCGGCCAACTATAGTAAGTTCGTTACGAATCTCGCGGTTGCCCTAGTCTCCTCTTCGTCCTTCCTGTTCGCTGCAAACACGAATTCGGGCCCATTCGTCCCTTCGAGAATCGTCATGGCGGTGACCGAATTTCCACCTCGTTCATTGTCACAGACCTGGGCGAGCTTATTTACAAGCACACGAAAGGCTTCGAAGTCGGATTGCAGGTTGTCAAAGTCGACCGTCGCGTGGCTTTCTGGTTCTTCTCGGGCCAGGTTGCAGCTTTGAATCATTGCATACTCGAGAACGATTGGCTCGTAGAGAAGTCTACGCTGGAAGGGATCGAGACCAGCATAGTATTGGAACTCCGAAGTCTGGACTACCGCCATTCTTGATGATGCGTGATGATGCTATCATGGGAGAACTCCTGCCTGGTAGCTTGATGTAGCATTAGCCGAGCTATGGTGATCAAACGCCTGGAGTAAAGATAGTTAAGCAGTTTTCTGCCAGGGTTCCTAAGGCAAATGAATAATCAAGTCTAACTCTTTAATCCTTCGTACTAGGCCGGCATCATATCAGACTGAATGAATTCCCCGATATAACAGAAATTATTCTATACTAATAGCTTAATTCTGGTCAAATACTGTGTAAGTGAAATTGGGCATTTTGTATGGGGAAACTTTTTTTTTGCTTGCATATAACTAGGTTTAATTCGACGACGTGGACGAACGGCCCGATTCTTAGCGGTGCATCGTCGCTTATGGGCTCGACTGCCTCATCATCTCCCTCAGGTGACGGTCTGGACATATAGTCACAGGTAAACGAGTTGACGTCTTCTTCGATTCCAATAACCAGTGATTCTTCGCTATTAGGCTGTGCTATTGCTTCAGTCGACATAGTACCGCGCACAGACGACAAATTCGGTCTCAATCGCAGTCGCTTGTTATTCGAGGGCGATTCCTCTAAATCTGATATGAAAGGCCGCTTTTGAGATGGTGTAAGCCTATGATGAGTGCTTGCGTAGTTCAACTGGGCGCGATCGGCCTCAACGGGGATAGACCTGGGTTCACCACTTTTATCACATCCCCATAAGAAGATTTGCCAGCTTGCCGATGCTCGTTCATAAGCTCGGAGCAGCGCCGGTTGAAGATGATCTGGATAGGCGCCGTCGAGACCGTAGGTTGTATGCCGCTGCATAGGCCTGTGTCCGCTCTGCCATGCATAAGCCACTTCATGTCCCGCCGTCCCGGTCGTATCATCAAATCTACTGAAGCGTGCAGCAGCGGCATGAACATGGCCTTCCGTTATAGCAATTGAGATTTGACGGTACATCTGGACCCCAATGCCGGATGGGATACCAGTGGCAGCATTACAATACCGCCGAAGCTCCTTGGTGAATGTTGAGGCGGTCCAAGGTGTTGGTTTTAGGCCTACCTGGGAAAGTGGGGAGAAGAGAAGTGCGTTAGTATGCTCGATATGAAAACATTCACGCAAGATTGATATTGCCACTGGCCGTATATAGACGAGATACTGGAACATAAGCCGAGAGACAGGTTTGGAAAAGAAGCGGATGACATAAAACTCGTTGTTAGTGGCCAGACGAGGCTTGTGGTGCCTAGTTATGGAGCACATTTTTGCACCCCATAAGCCAATACCTCGCTCTCTTGAAGCAGTATTGAAACGCTCTAGCGTCAACAGCTCCGTAATCCGTGCGCACTGGCCGCCGTCAAAGTTACAAAGCACCATTAGTCCCTTCAAGTGATCATCGTGAGCTTCCAAATATGCGCGAGCGGCTTTGGCATCTCAGGTACTCTGGTTTTGACCCTGTTCTTGGAGCAGACCGTCGACCGGGGATATGCATGCTCTCAGTAGTAACTCGGGGTAGGCATCTGTTAGCTGATTGACGGGATCGGATACGAAGGAGTAGCCCGGTGTTGTCGTTGATAGATTATCTCGAATCAGCGACAAATCGATGTGAGTAGGCTCCCAATCATACATCAAACGGGAACAGGATGCTGTGACTGAGCGTAGCACTTTACAAGCCAGGCCACGAGAGTCCACCATCGAAAGTCGTTAGTTGCCATTCCAGGACAGTACCTCGCCGTCATCGCTCTAATGGAATCGGAAAGTGGACCCTTGAGACCGCCGAAGAGCGTTGCCGTAAGACAAGAGACTCAAGAATTCGCCCATGGGCGATAACGTGCCATCACACATGCACTCGCGCCGGGCCGCATTGAGCCTTCGCAGCAGCCCGTGACGCGGCGGGCGTGCAATACCACCGTAGATACGTGAGAAATGAGGCAGCACGGCTTCGAGAAAGACCAACCGAGAACAGTACATAAGTCTCGCTAGGATAGGGGTGAACCGGTGAGGCTGGAGGTATTCGTTGCCGTCAGGGGTTGACAGCCCGCGTACAGCACTGAAGTACACCAACATCGTCGAGCTCGCGAGCCCACCTTCAAAGTCCTCGGTGATAGCAAAGTAACAAAAGCGTAGTAAGATGTCGGCCGCGGGGTCTTGGGAGAATTGCTCCTGGTTGTCCAAAGGCCAAGCGGAAGTTGACTCGGCGTCAGAGAGATTACCTGCTTCTATAGCCACTCTACTCTGACTGTCGTATTCCGATTTGTCCTGTTCATCACTCTCCTCATATTCACTTTCGTCCTCGCCTTCATCCTCTTCATCATCATTATCATCATTCTCCTCTTCTTCACCCTCATCATCGCCACTCTCATCACCGTTCATACTCTGCCCTCCATCCTGGTTCTCGGTACGGTCCATATCAGCAGGCCCCTCAGACTGCCAGATGCCATCCACCCAGAGCTCACGGAGAGCTCTAAACTGATGTTTGTTTATCGTTCGGCCTGAAATTGCCCCGCATAGTTATCGGCAATAATCTGCAGAATCGAACCCAGAAGCAGATAAAGCGCTTCAATTCCTTCCGGTAGAGCTTCTTTGAAGATGACTTTGCTACCAGCTTAAAGGTCGCTTTGTAGGGGCGGTCTGGGAACCTGGAACGAAGCCACCTTCTCAGGCATATATCAGTCCTCCGAACGGTCTCGCCGCATTGGTCGAGGAGGCGATCAAGTGCTACCATTATCAATGCCAACCTTCATTTATCTCGCACCAGGCTATAGATTACTTCTTCTCCCTGGATACCCAGGGGCATAGGCTAGTTGGTTATATAATTAGGTAACTCCGTAAGTGCAACTAGGATATCACGATATATATATTTGAATATCGTTTCCCAGCCTATATGCCGCATCTAATTCGCCTGTAAGGCGATATATGCCATTGCTACACTGTCATATAGTCTTATATGGCCTCCCTCTATATCCCTTAATCTTGCATGTTTATTAGCAAAGAGCTTTTCGGCAAGGTGCTTAACGGCATCGGGACTAGCTTGCAGGAGAGTACTATAAGATAGAGAGCCACGGCTGGGGTTATTATCGGTGATAACCTATGGCCTTCGTATGTAGTTCGCTGACCAGCTCTGAAATAACAAGCCTTGCTAGATGTGATCACATAGCCAGTGTCGCTTCTGCTGCCGAGCTGCGAGCTTGATGTCTTTGCTGTGCCTTGACTTCATATAGGCTAGTAAGACCTTTTCGCTGATAAAGCGAATACCACAATGTTTACAGGCCGAACCCTTATATACCATAAGGTATAGGTGAGGCGGCGAGCCGTTTGGTCGCAGTGGAAGTATCCCTGGGTTTAGAAGATTAAGAGAATAGATTGGTGGCTTTAAACCACGGCGGGCAGACTTAGGTATATGATGCTTGTCGCCTGGGTGATGCGGCGCGCATATAAGGTTAATAGCAAAGCCGCATTTGATGCAAATTATTGCTAGCTCTGGCGAATTGTAGTATAAGCCGAGACTCTTAAGCTTTTAAAGCTAACGCGGCTACAATGTGATAACAGTATCCGTATATATCGCAAGGCCTCTTATATTAATAAAGTTAAGAAGGCACCAAGAGGATCAGACACCCTCTATAAAGTTGTATTTAGCCAAGAATAAGGAGAGAGCTTGATTACTACTCCCTTCCTCCTAATCGACACAATGGAAATTACTACACGCTGTGAAGTCTAAGAGCGCGGTCATCTATATGGTTAGCACAGGCCTTTGTAGAAGAAACGCGGCGCATTTCGCATTCTCGGTTTACAGGCCCAGATAGAAATACAGCGCATTTCCTGAGGGGAAATTCGGGGTAAGAAAATGGAGATTCTGATTGGTGCAGAAGTGGAAATGCGGCGCATTTCTGGTCTACATTCTTGAGTACGGAATATCGTCACCTTCAGATTATGCGAAACTCCGTGGCCGACGAACCAGTTACCAAGCGATAGCAGAAGTACTACAACCCGTTTCAGGCGTATTGTAAGTGCCCTCAACCGGTCTCCAGATGCAGTATGGTAAAAGAAGAAGCTTCTTCGCCTGATGGCATCGATAAGATAGACAAGCTCGAAACATAGCAGTCGTCGTGGGAGGAGAGGGACAACGATGTTAGAGACCCAATAACGTATTAGCATGAGTGCGGACGGCGGTATTCTCATCTTTCACGAAATGGCGTTAGACTTCCTTACGATTCAGCCGATGTCAGCAGAGTGTGATGCCTCTACGAAGCAGGCTTAATGCTGGTATTATAAGTATGTGCCAAGTGTTGCAGTTGTGGTTACAGGCTGGGGTGATCGACGACCTGGACGAATTGTTTCTTTCAGTCGGGGAGAGTACTGGTACTGGGGCGGATGAGATATCGTGGGTAGCAGTGGGATGTGAATATGGTTCACACAGACTCATGCGATGCGAAAATGGGCTCCGTTTCGCGTTCACTATTGATAGTCGAAAATAAGAACGGGCCTATTTGAACATCGGGTGATCCGTGTCGAATTCGAAATATATAATTGGTCGAGAAGTAGAAACCGGGCCCGTTTCTGTATTTAATACTCAGTAGGCCTTATAGTTAGCTTTCTTCTCTCCCTTATATCTCTTTCCTTTCCTCTCTCATTTCATATCTCTATCCCTTATTATAATTGCGTAAATAGCAGAGCAAGACAGCTTTTTCTACTTAGCTAACCCAATCCCAAACCCTAGTTAGGCGACTCAATCTTAAACTCTAACTGATCTACCCTAAAATCTCCTTTAAACTCCCCTTCTTAATATCATAAAGATACCACTTAATATTCTCCTTTAACTCCTCTCTTACTAATTTACTCCCCTTAAGGAATTTAACGTCCCTGACAACACTATTTGGGAGATCACTGACGGCGCCGAAATCAACACTCTCCACCTTCATTTCTGCTGCAGCCCGAGGGTCCCGCTGTTTGAGAACACTGCGCACCTTCTCGTTGGTGAAGTGTGTACTTCTGCAATCTGTATGGTGGATTATCATGACTTGTTTAAAGGTGATAAGATTATCGAGAGCGAGTATGTCGTTAAGGAGGGGCTTTACTTGACCCCTACGTTACGGAGAATTCCTGCTTCTGTTGATTGTTAGCTGTCGGGGAAGTAAAAACAATTGAAGAGTGATGGGAAGAAAGAAAACACGCACCCCCGAAGTTGAGACCTAAGATGTAGGAAGGGTCGCTACGAGGGTCGGCACAGGCGACGACGAGGGTTTTTGCAACGGCGACTTGGTTCTCGGCCAGGAATTGGAATGTTGGTTCTGGTTTGTGAGATGTCATGACGGTCCTATGTTTGGTTAAGGCTTAAAGTTAGGGGAGCAGGTGGAGAGGACGGACTTGTTGCGAGCTAGAAGCTCTTCGATCGTGATTTTTTCGGCCATTTTGAATTGGGTTGGTGCTGAATTTGTTTGGCGAAGCTGATAGTTAAATAAATCCTTAAATTGGTGTTGGAAGAATTTGCTGTGGAATGGATACTCGAGTGTGGAAATGTCTGACGTTTATATACTCAAGTATGGCTGTCGTCGAGTCCGGACCAGGCTGAATGTAGAATAAATGCAGAGTAAGCAATTCGAAAAAGGAACGAGGTGGATATGATTAGAACTGATCCTTTAAAAATTAGGAGCAGTGAGGGGTTCGGAATCAATCTAGACCTACATCGAGAAATCAACTTGTTGAATAAGTTCATAGGTTGTGAGAAAGTCCACGCCATACCCAAACGAGGCAGTAGCACCCTGGTTGAATAAGTTTACAGCTTACGAATCCACGCTATACCCGACGGAGGCAGTAGTACCCTGGTCCACTTTCTTAGCTCCACGAATCATGTCGATTTCAACTTTTCAAAAACATGTTGACAAAGCATATGGGCACGCCGTCTCTGGCCTGATCCTCGGCTTGATTACGACGTACATGCTATATGAACGCATCACTTGCGTGGGATTTTTCTATGTCTTGCCAGGATACTAATTTCTCAATCGCGACTAGTCAGCATGGTTGCGTTCGTCTTCATCACCTCAACTGGGCGGCCAGGCCAAGCGGAGTCAGAAGTGGATAGACATGGGATTCGACGCCACACTATGCGCAGTATGGCAATCGCTCGGCGAGCGAAGGGTGACTATGGACAACATAATCGGCGACAACTTCCTCTCTTCCTCGAGCCTACTGCAAGTAAGGTGAAAGAAAATACATCTCTCCAGCAAGAACTGTTCAATTCGGCACTAGAGGTCGCCCATATGGTACCCTCGCCTCTTTCGGCACAAGGTTATGAGCTCGCAAAACTCACGTACGGGTTTCGAACTCTTATCACTGTCGGCTCTAGCTTCTGTGCACCTCAGTAGAGCTTCTGTCCGAATACTAACTTCCAGACCCACGAGACTGCAAAAATTGGCCCAATTGCGCCATCCTTCGTGGCTGGACTTCGTCCCTGCACGGTATGCGGAAAGCGGATTGCTCCAAGCCGCCGTCGACTGTACTTTAGCTCGAGCGCACCGCTCGCTACATCCGGATTCGGGGATCTCAGAAACTGCAGTGGTCAAGCTCTACCTGAAAGCCCTGTCTCAGCTCCAGGAAGCGTTAGGGGATAAGCTGGAGAGACGATGGGCGCGTGCAGATGTGCTATGTGCGATTAAAATACTCGCGTTTTATGAGGTAAGGCGCGTTGAATGTTGAAGTGGTCATTTGCTTACAGTACCTTTTTAGTTTCTGCAATTCTCCCAGTCAGCACAGTGGCTCCACCATATTACTGGTGCGCAAAAGTTGATGAGACTTCGAGGTCCGGAAAATTATTCAACAGATTTCGAGCAGCAGATGTTGATGTCTCAAACGGGCACAATAGTGAGTAAACTGTATGTGGCATATTGCATGTGAAATAGTTTGCTAATATTGCTAGTTTCACGAATCTATGTCTATCGGCGAAGACTGTTTCCTCGAGGAGCTAAAGTGGAAAGCACTTCTGTCATCAATCGCCACTGTTGAGAGACCGACGAACATAATAAAGAGTCTTGATTGCCACCCCGTGCTCTCCTCTCTTTGGATACACGCAAGCCCAGCTGCTCGTCTCTTTAGGCAGACAAGTGTTTGTGTCAATGGTACCGGAGCTAATGACCCAGGAACGATTCTACAATTGATCCTTGAAGCGTATCAGACATGCCAAAATCTTCTTACATGGCGTGAAGATTTTGTCAAATTTGCCGCTGAGCTACAGCCCGACCGGCACAGTTCCAGACTCCGCGAGCTCCTCGGGGTATCCTTTGCCGTCCAAATCGTGCTAAATCGGTTAATTATAGCACTACAGCCTCGTGCAGCAGCAGCTAGAACGTTTGAAAACGAGACACAAGCATTCGCAGATCGAATTATTGTGCTCTGCCACGAGGCAACGGAAGAATCCTTACCTATATCTAATATGCTCTTGGCTGAGAAGATTGTTATTGCAAACGCAACGAAAGAGAGTGAAGATGATTGGATGTGGGCTGTTTCAGGAGAAACATATAGTACTTGTCAAGGGATTCAATGTATACCTGCAACTATCTTCGAACAGTGGTACATTGCTCTAGGCAGTCGGGATGTGGACTAATAGATAGCTACACAATCAAGCATAATCACAAGCCCAATGAAGAACAACCTGCTTTACATCTAAATATATCCTACCCCTTTTGCAAAGTGTTTCTTTCGGTGAAAACACACTCGCGGATACACGCGCTCAGGGTGCGGCCGTCGTAGTGCGGCATCTCACCTCGAGTTGCGGGGGACGATATGGAGATTGCGGTCAAGGCACATCCGTGAAAGCACACCCGAATTTGAGGGAAACTTGGGATAGAGGCCGAAACGCTGATTGGTAGGTTGGGCTGGCGGGGTTTCCCGATCAAGGAAGTAAAAGGGTCCTAATATGGTCTTTCCCTTGCTCAGCTGAGAAGAACGGAAAAAACAAATGAAAGGCCGAACGTGACGAGAAGAAGAAGAAGTAGAAGCAGGAGAAGGGAAGAAGAAAAGGAGAAAGGTGAAAAGAGCACGACAGCAGATCGCACCTGTATAAAACACGTCACTATCAGACACTAGTCTTTCCCGCAGGCCTGAATTGGAAGAGGAGAGTGGATAGCTGCTATAGGTTTGCCGAGTCGATGCCATGCTGTGTCCTGCCTCTCTCCAATGACAGACAATATTATCCCACGCAGTAGTGAGATATCGTGCAATGCAACTATATCCATCTGATATAGCAAGCTGTTCAATTAATAGCAACCCTTTGCAATGTAACCGTTACCCCAGATCGGCACTAGCTAACCCCAAGCACCAATAAGCAGCTCGGCTTCGACCAAGACGATACGGACCAAATTTGTTAACCCCACAACCCCATTTTGGTGGCCGATTTGACCCAAATCGCCTGCGAATAGTTCTTAGATTCAGCCCTCTTGCCACCTCAAATAGCTCGCTTCCCGGCCCACTAGAGAATAGTCGCTGATAACAGACTCCTGTTCTCCACGGACTGTTGCTCCTTTCTTCATCTGTCATAGCAGCTGAGCGACGTCCACCTTTAAGTTCCATGTCCCAATCATGCTTAACCCTGAGATGTTCTCGAATCCGCCTCAACTCTGTGCCCACATATGGGCAATTGGACCGAGACGACGTGCTTTGCTCTGGGATAAACTCACACCGAATACCTCCAGTGCCTAGCGGACCTAAAGCTGCGATTGGCGGTGCATCATCGGGCCTGGGTGGTAGATTAACGTGGGCCTCTAGCTGACCCTCAAAGATATCATGCTTAGATGCCCACTCTTGCGCAAGACTGATCTCCTGACTGTTAAGACTATGCGGAGCACTGCGAAGATGTAGCTTTACTTGCTTCCGCGTACCCATGGTCTGGCATATGCGGCAGCAGAGAAGCCGGAGTTCTGACTCATATGTAAAGTACTCCATTGCAAACAAATTCAATAAGATTAAAATATTACATTAACCTTTCAAATTTGTTAATTGTTATACAGCATTAATGCTTTTCCTGAATCCCTTTGTTCTACATTGGAAGTTCAAGTAGAATTTGACCTGGATGAAATTAGACATGGGAATTGATAGAGCGGCATGATGTTTTTGATACAGAGGCATGACCTTACAGCGGCATGACTTTCACGGGCTTTGATTCGCTAAATTTTTAATTGTTAGTAGATTATGGATTCTGCCCCCTGCACTAAAAGTACTACAGCTTTAGCTCCCCACATTTCTTCGACCTTAGTTTCCGAAGCAGTCGTGATAGCTCAAGGCGCGTAGACGCGTTCCCAGATCCTAACCCAATATGTTTTATCGCTTCCAAAATGTCGTCCCCTACAGTAGAACGACGTATAGGCCTTCGCAGGCCGCGAAGCTCAAGCCCCAGCAATTAAATACACCGCGAAAAAGGACAGCGAACAAGCCGACAAGCCAGGTTTAGCCCTCCTTTACTCGTAAATCGACCGAACTCTGCAAGCAGTTCCGCCTCAAGCATCGGTCAATACTATGGGATCAGCGACGAAGACACGCTAAGCAATCTCTTTGCTTCTTATCCACAGACTTTTTCGACCTTCCCACGGCCCCGCGGCTCGCAGGGCCTCCACGAACCTGTGTGGAATCTGCGGTTTGATCAAGAGATTCACCTTCAAAATGACTTTCCATCAGGGAGAACACGACTTCAGCGAGTCAAAGCCCTATTCCAGGCCCCGAAATCGATCCTCTATCTAGCATCCGGAGGGCGAGGAGTCAATGGGAGCTAGTTGACAGCGATGAGGATATACTTCCTTCTATAGTAGTCAGAGTAGAGCCTCAGACATGTTTCCTGAGCAATAAACAGAGCAAGAATCTTCCATTCAAAACGAGGCCTCTTGAGACACCCTGCTATGCCAAGATCTTGAGCACTGGGAGGGCTTCAGGCAAGAATAAGGTCCTGTTAAGAGAGCTGGTCACGCTGAGTTCGTCAGGAAGTATATATGGGTCTGCGCGGAACTGGCCAATTGGATGTTCTAAAAAGTCATGCCGCTGTAAGGTCATGCCTCTGTATCAAAAACATCATGCCGCTCTATCAATTCCCTAAATATATCAGATGTTATTTCAAATCCAGTGGTTTAGATTTTTCTTAGCATAGAATTTTGGCATATTTAAATAAATCGTTTGGCAGTTTGTCGGATTGCATTTGATTTGTAGGCAGCGCTACATTTAGCCGTGAGAGTGATAGCCGATGGCTGATAGTGCAGCTTGAAGCCAACTGGGATAAGTGATCGACTGGATTTAAAAGGGATTAAACGAATTATTGAATCTACGTGAATCAGCTTTTGTCTCTTAAATTAATACAATACATATTACTAATAGAGAAGAGGCCAGAAGCGACCGGGGCCCTAGGCCCTGTTAGTAAACATGATCGCAGCTGTGTGTTTACTGGATATGAATACACGGTAGGGCAGTGCAAATACTCAATACATACGAGACCACCCCCTCCCCTCCCTCATTGATGCAGGGTTACATTTTAGGTTACGGTGAGTGACAGCAGTGCCATGTATGAAATCTGACCTTTAAGTAATTCTGCCTTACCCCGCTCGTATCGATAGGCTGACTTCTCAGTGTTTGGGATGTACATAACTGGGGGACTTTCCACTCAAGGCTTTTCTGCAGCGTTCTATCGTTAAATAGCCCCAAGTGAAACAGAAAGCAAAAGCCCTGCGGCCTATATTTGATTCCTCTAGCCTAAAATCAGGTTGTTTACCTAAGACCAGTCGTAACAATTCTATTACGGTAAGTTACGAGGGCTAACTATGACGTTCATCTTCAGAGCACGGTTAAATATCGTCAGACACCCTTATCTACTATGGAACAAGATCTACCAAGCTTTCAATCTGACGTTACTGCCCTGCAGCCACACTCTTGTACTTGTTGCCAGAAGCTGCTGATCCATAATATGTCGACCTATGGTAGTGTTACAGGCAAGTTTTCCTATACGAAAGTAGCAGAGATGGCTTCCTCGGGTTGCCTGCTCTTCCAGACTTTACAAACAAAGTTCGACCGTATCTCATATCCAACTTGTCGAACACGTCATGACTTGACTTTAGAACCACGAACTTGGAGTGATGGTGATATATTGCGGGGTCTAGGCTTCAGATGGGAAATGAAGCCAGAAGATCATCAAGTCAGGGGTTACGAGGACGATAAAGAAGAGAATATGTTATTCGCTTTGGTTCCAAAAGGTGACCAAGATCTCAATCCAGGATGAAATAAAGATATGATCTGTCATGCTTACTAAATCAATAGATAATCTTGCTCATAAATTTGTTGAGGCTTCGCCTTTCAATCTGCATCCTGGCTCGGCTGAAAGCTTCGCATGGGTTAAAAAGCGGTTTCACAGATGCCGACGCCGTCATGTCGAATGCGAAAAACGTGCCAGAGAGAATCGACAAAACTTGGCTATGCCGAAGAGACTACTGGACGTAGGTCAACTTGGTGACCCCTTCATCGGGTTGTTGGAAGCAAGCGACGATGCCAGAGTATCCTTTGCTATTGGCAGTTATGTATGGGGCAACGGCTTAAAAGAGGACGCTATAAAACAAGCTCAAACGACCAAGGAAAACATAGGCTACAGAATGGCTTCTGGAATCGAAGCCACAGGCCTACCAAAGAGTATTCAGGACCTCATCGAAGTCACGCGACAGATCGGTCTTCGATACCTTTGGCTGGATGCTTTCTGCATCGTCCAAGATGACAACGACGATAAAGACCATCAATTTAACTCACTAGCTGAGTTTTACAAGCAGGCAGACATTCTAATTTCAGCAGCAAGCGCTTCGGACTGCGGCGAGGGATTTCTACAATCCAGAACAGTTGATCGGTGTTACGGCTCGATCTTTGAGTTGCCTTACGAGTGGAAAGTTGATGGCCACGAGACTCGAGGATCCTTGCTCTTGTCGGAAATGGACTTGGACGGTTCCACAGACAATGACCCTGTGCATATGCGAATTTGGACATTTCAGGAACATCTCGTGTCATCGCGGGTCATTAGCTTTGGCTCTCGACAGATCAAGTGGACATGCCAGCAAGAAAAGAATTCTGTCGATGGTGGCAATTACCACGAAATGATAGGTGGCCTGGAGTACAACCTTAGAATAGCATTTTCCCCATCTCGATATCCCTACGAGACTTTAGTGGAAAAGGGATGGAGGGTTATGAGTTGGATGGAGATCGTTGAGGAATATTCTAAGCGTGACTACTCTCGTCTAGAAGACAGGGTCCCGGCGTTTTATGAAGCTATGTCACTTTTAGCACCTCACATGGGCTGGACAAGAGATCAGTGTGTTTATGGAATATGGAAAACTGACGCCAGCCGTCAACTTTTGTGGAAGAAAGACAAGCCTCTGACTACTCAAGAGGTTGAGGAACTTAAAGTTTCTGCAAAGGATGGAAAACTTGGACCATCGTGGTCTTGGGCGACATTACCCGGCGGAGTTATCTATGATATCGGCTCACAGCTTCGCCAACTGGGCGATACTAATCCAACTATCGAATTCCAGAAGATTGATGGTCAACCACCATGCCTCACGATAGAGGGTTTTGTTCAGGAAGCCGACTGGATTGGGAATTATACAATCGACGTACCAGCCGAGGATGTCCAGCTCTTTCAAGTTGATCTGGATGTCGAAATGCCACCACAGCCAGTATTTTTGCTTGATTTGTCCGCATCCTATACATCACCATTCAGAACGGCACATCAGAAAGACTTGTCGCTAACGGTCGTACAGGAAGATGACCTTGTTAACTATATTATCGAAAGAGAGCGTGCTTTTCAGCCTCTGACGAGGCAGGAAATACACGACTTTGCACAAGCCTTGTCAGCCGTCAACGGGGATATCTCGTATATCGGCAAGAACTGGGTCGACAGGTTTATATCCCGCCATCAGACTATAGAAATGAAGCCATCGAGAGTCATAGATGCTGCGAGGAAGCGTTGCGTCACGAAGGAGATGCTTAGGGAGTACTATGACGGTCTCAACTGGGTCATTCAGTCTAAAAACATTTTACGGCAACATTCGTATAACGTAGATGAGACTGGCGTCCAACTGGGGGAAACCAACGGCGGGACTGTAGCCTGGACCGTCATGACATCTAGTTCAGAGCGTATAAAGTCAGACAATTCGACTTGGAGCTCGATATTGGAGTCTATATCAGCAGACGGTCGTCGTCTTACCCCGACGGTCGTTTTTACGGGAGAAAACCTCCAAGGACAGTGGTTTCCGAGCGTTTTCCCTGCTTGGAAGTACACTACGAGTCCCTCGGGCTGGTCCAACGCCGACATCTTCCTTAGATGGTTTATGGGGGTATTTATACCTGAGACTACGCCGTCAGATCCGTCCCAATGGAGACTTTTAGTCCTAGACCAGCACAAGTCACACATAACAGCAGAATTGATGAAAAAGGCTTGGTTGAACAAGATTTGGCTCTCTTGGTTGCCCTCACATTCTTCACATATTACACAGCCGCTCGATATTGCCGTATTTGGACCGTTAAAACGGTACTATCGTCAGTTAACCCGATTTTGGGCCTCATACGAAGCGACCTCGCCACATCAGCAACAACTATTCCTAAAAGCTTATGAAGAGGCTTCCCAGAAAGCCCTGACTCGTAGGAACATATTGAGTGGCTAAAAAGCCACTGGTCTATTCCCAATCGATGTACAGAAGGCGTTGAAGTCTTTGAAGCCCAAAGAGAAGAAACGCAAGTCATTTGAAGGGCCTATAACACCAAGGAAGCGGCAAGTCGTTTCCGAGACCGTGTGGGGAACGCCTCAAAGAAGTCATGATATTGAAAAACAGCTCCAAGAGGCTCAAAAAGACGGAAATCCGTCAATCCGCGACTTCAATTGTATCCTGAAGAAGGCGATGAAGTCTATTGACCAGAAGAACAGTTAGATAGAGCGCCTAGAAGAGGAAAAAGCTGTACTTGAAGCGTCAGCAGCAGTAAAAGCTCCTACAGGTCGAGTACCCGTTCAATTTGACCCTAACCAAGCTTTTCCTGAGATTGAACAGATCATCACAGCACGAGATCAAGCCGAAAGGAATGTCTTACATCAGATCGAGGAAAACAGACGAAAACAACGGAAAAGAAAGCCGCCAAAAACACCAACGGTTGAGAGGACGTTCTTTAATCAGTATCCAAAATCTTAAATTAATTGAATAAATACTCGTTGTTGTATATTTGATTGAAGTCATCTACAGATCCGGATGTGAGGTAATCACGGGTGTGCGGGGACTGGGGGTGTACGGGGTGTTGGGGAAATATGTTAGTACCCAGAGTCATCGTAGTCGTCTTCGGAGTCATCGTCTTCAGAGTCATCGTCATTGTTATCATCCTCGTATGGATCCCAGTCTTCAATATCAGCATTCTTACCTTCTTCGTCTTCTTCGCTTTCTGTTGCATAGGTTCTTCGATTATCATGAACCGTAGTATTACTAGCGTTATTAATAGATAGGACGCCAGATATAGTGGGGGAAGGGCCAGTAGGATTATCCTCCTGCCTCTCTATCGCCGGCCAGGTCCCCTTAGAGATTTTAAAGAGGCATCAGATATTATAATTCTAGATGCGATCCAGCTTAGTATAAATTTCTGGTCTTACTTTGGCTTCTATTACATCTTTTCGTGTGCTGCTTGCCATATGGTATAGCCGGAAAACAAAGGCTAAGAATTGTTTCTGGGTCCTCTTGTACCTCACCTTGCTATTTTTATCCGCCATAAGAGCGAAGGGGGACTCTCGATGACTTTGCAGCCTCGAACTAAGTAGCCAGCAAAGGATGTTGTGGCTAGTGCTGCGAACTGTATTCTCACAATGATCTATGATAGAATCGAATGCTCCCATAATGTATAATATCTTTTGTTCGTCTTCTTGAGGGCTCACAAAGTTTAGAGTTTTATCTAAAGCACCCTGTCCTAAGATATAATCGGTGTTCAGGCAGTGGCGATTAGGTGGTCTCGTCATCGCCTGCAGTACATCTCGTCGGGAACCCCGATAGACAGAAGACCATTGCGTCCTGTCTAACCACAGACTCGTGGCGGCGAAAGTCTCTCTAGAAGCATTATTGCCAGTCATATAAGACTGGTTCAAAGCATTTTGATATCCAGCCTCCCGTTCCATAATTTGTTGTAGATGGGTGGCCCTTTCGGATGTAAGATCCCGAGGCGCTACCTGTGGTTTTGTAGGAGTTCGTTTCGCCTTCAGTGCGCTTGCATTGCATCTTTCGGTTTTGAAGTTGACTTGGAACCATCTGCTGCCTTCTCGAGAAGGAAAGAAACGCTGACATGCTACCCCTTCAATCCATGGTACATTATCAGTCGATGAAAGCCCTTCTGCTGGCCTTCCTATACTCCTAGGATTGACCCAGCCATGAGATTTACGATAATGTTCCTGCATCGCCTGCAGCTGACGGACGTTGAAGTTATTGCATTGTCGGCATTTCAGTACGTCGAGTTTTGGTGGGGCAAGCCAAGAGATGGGCTCGGTCGTTGGCGGTGGATACTGCAGTTGGGGTAGCTCAGTCCGACTTCGCAGCACGTTCGGTATCATTTTAATCTCCGTAGTCAGTCGGCGTCGAGTTCCCAGATCAACATCGGCATGCTTTTGGGAAAGATGTGTGGCCGTTTCGCCAGCTAAACACGCATACTGACACGGTTGGCACACGATAACTCGATATTCTGAAAGAAGAACAAAAGGATATATAGGGTTGGAACAGCCCAGCTCTGTGAAAAGATTGCTTGCCATGCCTTGGCTCGTCAGGAGGTTCTGATTCTCGAATACGGTCTGCACAATGTCTCGAAGTACAAAAGGTTGAAGTCTGAGCAGGAGCTTTACGCGGTACGTTCTGTGTATGGCCAAATCTCGACGTGTAACCCTGGTCCAATCACAGACCAGAGTCGACCCCCAGCGAAACTCAAGGCTACCCCGCGACTAGTGACTTTAGTAAATTCAAGTCTACCCCCGGTCAAAAAATCAAGTCTACCCCTTGTAAAGTGGGGCAAAATAAATCAATTCTAGTAGAATTGATTTTGGTATGTAGGACTAGGCTGCTTGTCCCTCCATGATCTGATGTACTACAATGCACGGTCCATGCAGCATAACCAATCATATTACACGATCCCAATCTCAACGACCGCATCAAAAAAAATTGGCCAAACTTCAAACTTATCGCAACGCTTCAATCTAGCTTGGAACTTATTTATGGCTTGGGTAATTACTTACTTAATTGTTATCTTTCAATATATACCACTTTGGGCAATTTTAATCGGCGGGTTCAAATGAGCTTGCCCCCTCTGTTTGCTAAATGAGCTTGCCCCCCATACTTCAATAGCGCCATTTTATTTTATATGGGATTCTAAATGATTTAGCCCGCAAGATCACTTCTGAATGGTTGATAGGTTGGCATCCCTTCTGTACCTTATCCCCGTAAGTGATCAGGCATCATAGTGGCTGCCAATTCTCTCAAATGAAGTGATTGATCACATCTTACATATTCGGTACATTCTGCCTACCCATGGCGATCGCGGCCTTTGATTCAATGGCAAGCCGGAAAAATGAAACGGGGCCTCTCTCGGCATTGACCATTCCCGAGCAGGATACTCAAACATTCAGGACAGAGGAACCAATCAACAACGATTCGTAGCGCACGTTGATATCATAGGAATGTAGCTTTGCAGAACGCCCGTGAAGATCCGATAACAGAATCAGCAGGTGGATGCAAACGAGCCGTGTCGCTATGCCATTGCCATTTGGCGTACGAGCATCGGCGATTCCAACACGGCAGTCTTTCCTATTTACCTCGGTCAATGAGTAAGGTGGTCATAATCCTGATTTACCGTAAGCCACAGCTGAAGCAGCGGTGCTTCCGCCTGCAGCTTACGGAGTGCACCTGAGACACAGTGACGATGATCCCCCGGCTCCCCGCACTCAGCTGTCAAGGCGGCAGCCACAGGACGAATCTTCAACGGACACAGACAAGTGCCGACTTCCGAGGCAACCTAAGATCCAGGTGCTGATTAAATTGGCCTTCTGTGTGGAGCCTATCCTAGAAGTATACAGGGCGACGATCATCTGTAGGGCGGTGACAACTGGACAACCTGTCAAGGCGGGACGGGACGGAAAGGGCCCACTCGAGCCGCGTCTTAGTGGGACGGCCCAGTGGGAACGTTTGTTTTGGCAAATAGCTCGATGCCGCTGCCGTCCCATCTCTGCCTCTTATGGCCAGGTGTCATAAACTCGAAGGTCAATTGGTGTCTGTTATCAGTGTCACGACCCAACCCCTCGACTACCGCCAAATTTTTGAGCAAGTTTTCAAGCTGACACAGATTCTCAATGTCTGAGGCCTCCTTAGTCCGATCTGCAGACTGAAACCCGCGTAATCCCGCCCTACATCTATTCGTTCACCCGGTACCAGAGTTCAAAGACATTCATAATTTCAATGACGTCATTGGAAACCGAAGTCTAAGACACCGAAAATTTACTAGTCTCTATGGCCACCAAGACAGTCTAGGGGAACACAAATCGGGTTAAGGCGGTTTTGCGGTGAATGATAACTTCTGTCAATTACGTAGGTACTTGAGGAAGTAATCCTGTCCGTCTATATAAACTGGCCAAAACACCACACCAACAGGATATTTCTAGCATCAGATCAAAACACATCTTCCCAGATACACCCATTACCACTATCACAAAGTCTTTTCAAAACCACACTTCATTTACCATGCGTTTCCTTAAGGCTCTCCTTCTTGCTGTTCCTGCTGTCTATGCCTGCGGTGATAACGCTTATAGGTGTAAGAACCCAGACAAAACCGTTAGCGAGATGTATAGGGTCACCAAGAACATCTGTGATGAACTTAAAGAAGATACCTGCTGGTGTTATCATTGGGCCGAGGACTACTGCGATCCATTTGGCGATAACATCAAGAAGTTCAAGCAGAAGTGCGAGGACTATGGCGAGAACTGGTACTGGTCTGAGTGCTAAGCTAGGTAGGTATGGAAGGCTACAGAAATTCAAAACACTATAAATCACTGCTAACAGGCCTTTAATAGTACTAAGCCAAATCAAGCCAGTGTTGGGGTAGGGTTCAACGGCCATCTTGCCTCGTGAATTGGTGGTTCTGGGATGATGGGACCGACGTTATCTAGCTGGTTAGTGCTTGTACGGAAATATCAGTTGTTGATTTAGCATTAAAAAGTTCCAAACCACAAATACAACGCTCTCTTCTCTAAAATAGACCTCCTTATACCCTTGTGATCACTATGATGCAGCCTCAATGACCATTAGATAACCCTAACGATTGCTGCAGAACGAACAAAACTTCTGTTAGCCGGGATATTTAGGAAGTTAAAGAAATTACAAAGTCAAATGCGTGCAGTCAGTTGCATTCGGGTTGTGAGTACTGTTGTAGGTCAGTCTATTGCAGGTATAGCTATCTATTTGTTGTTTTCTAGTTGAAATACGCTTTGGGCCGTGGGTATCAATAAGGAACACACCTTGCCATATCTAGGAACAACCTTTTGTTCTCTCACAGCGACCCATCTCAGCAATCGTCATCTCTGGCGTCGTGTTTCATAAAAAAGATACTAGAAGTCCATGGCCCTCCATATCACCAAAGACTCCGCGAAAATTCTTGTTCACCAAATCTGATTGCCAGAATAGACAGAAATACCCTAGCTTACTTTGATAAATCACAGATAACCCCAAGACGACGGTGAATCCCACTTGCAGAAGTTGAGGCCCAACAGAACTCCATGAGCGGCCCAATCACCCCCATCCCATCCATCATAACATCCGTTTACAACCTCCTCAAAGGCTTCCTCACAGGCTTGCTTAGTGACAAAGTTTCCAATCTTTCCAACATTTCCAGTTCGTCCACTAGAGTCATTGAAGTCTGTCCAGTCCCCCTTATACTTGTTCCAGTTGTTAGAGCAATATTCAGTTCCAAAGCGCTTGAACTGGCTCTTGGAAACACAGTCTAGTTTATGGGCACCTTCTGCATGGTTGTGACAGCGGCCTGCAAGGGTGCTGGAGGTAAACGCAAGAATGCAAGATACGGGCAGAGAAAGTTTCATGCTGGAGAGCTGTACTGCTGGTCAGTATACGAGGAACGCTCTGAGCATGGGAAACAATACCAGAAGATGCGATGAGTTTGGAGTGTGTTGTGGTTGTTGACGGATGGATAGTTGGCGAAGGTGCCGCCAGCGTTGAGCCTCTTTATAATGGACTCAACCTGCAATAGCAACAAGCTATCTTGCAGGTTATGATATGACCCCACGCCTGGTCACTACTCACGCCGCTACTCGACGAATGATACCATCAAGCATGGTAGCTTGAGCACAGAGAGCTGAAGTGGCGGGAATTACCGTCACCGTTGTGGTGATATCATACGAGAGTAAATTGCAGATCAATGTATCTACGCTGATCATGACGGGAAATACATGATAGCTCGCCTGGTTAGCTCAGCCGACGATATCCTGAGTATTGCTGATCGGCGCACCCCCTTTCCCGTGTCCATTTCTTTGAATAATGGTTACCATGATTACAACATGATTATGAGCACAAATCCAATCTGTCAAAATTGACAGCTCAAAAACTCACAATTCTCATGCAATGCATTGATTCACAGAAGAGGAAATGCCAGCCAAGCTGAAAAGCTGGGCTGAGACCTGCATATGTTTATTGGCGCTTGTGGGTGGAGTACACAACACGGCACGGCACGGCATATTTGTCACCCGGGAAAAGATCTGCGTATGGAATGTAGGTCTGCAAAAACTTTATCGGCGGACATATACCGAGCTGCAGCTCCCACTCTGTACACGATTTGCACCAATCAATCGAGGGAATCAACAGTAGGAGAAAAGATACTGACTTCCGCTTCCAGGGTTTCATACGTGCCCTCCTGTGATTGGGTGGCAGTGGGTGCCCATCACTAAGTTGTCCTGAACACAGAAAGTCATTGGACCTTCGACAGGCAGTGATAGCCAACAATGTCACTCAGAAAGCAGTCACCTGGTCGATGCATGCGTGAACCAAGAGAAGCTTGGATTAATCTTTATGCAAAACCTTGAATGAGAGTTGAGATAATATTGCCCAAACCATCGACCGGCATCAGGAACGCTTGAAATCCATGGCGACGAGTGGGACACCTAGGAACTAGTACAGCGTGACTGTGTTTTACGCATGAGATGCATAAAAACAGAAGTGTATTTTAATTAATTATGTCGAGGTTTATGAAACAGCGTGGAACAGTGTACGTAGAGGCTTAGCAAGGTGACCTGTTAATGTCTATAGTCTTTAACTAATCGTTGGGACCTTCTTAGCAGCTCTGTAACAGTATCAATAGATAGGAAAGTTTCAGAATAACACTCTCCTGTTGCTATCGAAGAAGATTCTTCGGAACCGTCAGACTACGTCTAGCTGGAATAAATATAAATTCTCTACTACACGTACATTTCTTTATAGCTTTTTCCAAGATTAATACTCAAGTCTATACCTAGCGCCAGAGTCTCTTTTCCAGTCTTAAATCTCTCTAACATGCTTAATCTCCTTACTTATTGAAACCCTAGCTTAATTATATTTCTTTAACCTCTATCCCAAAATACTTATAACTACAATATTAGCCAAGGGATATACTAAAGCTAACATAGTGAAACCTATAGCAGCCATATACACACAAGATTAAGAAATAAGGGCAGCCTTATGCAACACAGTAATATAATCTATAGCACCCCTCAAACTTCACTCTCCCCTTCCTCAATGTGGCTTGCATTAATAGCTTTGCGCTCACAAAGACTGCTCTTATCAATCCACAATATTTCTCCTCGCCCTTCTTAGCAATAACTTGCATGCCCGTTAAAAGCTCGTCGCCACCAAAGATCTAGCCAATCTCTTCCAGACCTTTGCCCTTTATCTTAGGCAGATACCACCAAGCGAACACGCATTCAACGCCAAGTACGGCATATGCAAAGATATAGTAACGCCAGTTAATGCAGTCTAAAATAACAGGGTTAACATAGCCTGTGAAGAAGCTGGCCAAGTAGCCATAGAACTAGAAGATTATAGCTATCTTAGAGCGCAACGAGTAGAGGGAATACTTAATAATGTATAGCACGGTTAAGATAGCAAAGGGTTAGTAGACAACCTGGAATAGGAAAATCATAGTAATAATAACTAGCGCTAGAGGCTAATCGGAAAAATGGTGGTCCTCGTTTAAGGCAGAACAGGTAGTCTATACTATAAAGATAACTAATATAGTAGTAATTCCAAATATAATTAGACTGTATTGGCCAACTTGACTAATAAGCATAGTAAAGACAATAGAGTAATATAGCTGCTAAATAGCAGTAATTATATTAATAAGAAGTTATATATTAGTATCAGTAATACTAATACTATTTAAGATCTTAGTCAGGTAATAGCCAGTCAAGCCCAGGCCTAATAACTAAGTAGTAAAACCTATGAAAAGTATGAAAAGTGTGAAAAGTAAGATTTAGAGGCTTTTGCGGTTGCCACTGGTGCGGATAAACTCGGTCTACTAGATGGCCTTATGCTTCTTTTCCTCTTCCAGGGTTACTTCGATCTCAAGTAGCTTGAAGCGCACTAGGCGAGAGTTATAGCCGCCGCAGGAGTAATACTAAGAGAGCACACGCAGAGCTTTATCTCCACGATCTTTGTACATAAGCCAACGGAGAGACTTAGGGACCTAGATGCTAAGAACTAGCTGCAGAATAGCTGGCATGCCCTGCAAGAGACTAGGAAGCCTCTAGCTCCAGGAGGAGTTCATCTTAAACGTGCTAAACGTAGTCTAAGCAGCAACGAGATGGCCCTGGTAGGTATAACATATTAGTATTATTACTTGGCAGTGCATGCTCATCAATTCTATAACCAAGGTAAGCTTCTGATCTTCCTATTTGGAAATGACGAGGACTTTTGTTTGCGTTGGCTTGAGGCCCTTCAAGCTAACCTTGCCGCCAGATACAGCAATTTCTTTTCTTACCCAGATGCCCCTGATCTTCCACTGTTACTCCATAGAAAGATCAAGGATATCTCCCAAGGAGATCTCAACGTCTACGTCCTTACTGCCATAGTTCTAGGCCAAGATTACATATCGCCTTTTCCCAGAACTCAGTAGCCCCGCCCAAACCTAATAACTACCTTCTTCAGAGAGCTTTGGCAGATAGACGGCAGCCTGACCCGTATTATCCTGGTTTAAGGCAATAACCCCCTATTCTTATATATAGCGAGAGAGGTATCACTAATGTTATGGAGATCGGCGCCAATAATAAGGGGAGACTTAAGTGCCGCCTAGAAGGAGAAGTAGGTTTATTCTTCTAGCTCTATCATAGTCCAGGTCCCAATCCCCAACGTATCTATATCAGCTAGATCAGAAATCAGCTTTAATATCCTTATAAGTAATAGTTTTACTAACAAATATACTTATCCTAAGCTCCTAGTTTCGAGAATAGGCTGATCTCTCTTATCTTGCATATTATGGTTATTATACTAATGCCAGCATAGCCCTGGTCTATGCAATAAGCCGTCTTGCATATGCTTGCTCTGTCTTTAGCAAAAGATAAGTAGATATCGCCTAATATTCGGTAAGACTCGCCTATCTAGTCGGCCTAGAGCCAGGTAAACTAGTTACCCTATTTGCTTTGCAAATAGAAGATTTAACGACCTGAGGCATCCAGTAAGTATATTATCTTAAGAAATTACTCCTACATGGAGAGAGTGTTGCTTTAGAAGCCACCACAGTTATCATACTTAAGGTAGTCGATACTCCAATTAGCAAAGGTTTATGCATCTATTTCCTTATAGCTATGACTGCCAGGATACTTTCCGCACGTGAAGATGCCGTCATCACTATAGATGCCCACTTTGAGTCCCTTGGAGTGAATGTAAGAGGCCGTTGGGCGAGATACCACCAGGAAACCTGGTGTGATTTACCGCGAGCTTACTGTCTGCATCCGTCGTCAATCACCACGTAGTCATACCCAAGCTTAGCAAGACCAGGATAGATGAGGGCATTAGTGGTTGACCTAATCAGCTCGTCGCTCACGTTGAGTTTGAAGCTATTTCACGAATTCCAGCCTTTCCTAGGTCAGCACAAGTATTTGCAGCGGCATATTGTCGATAGCACTCACCCATCTGTGGCTTTTGGGCCAAGAGCTTGGTCGCCAAGGCCACCCTTACTGATAAAAGAATGTAGATAATAGATCTCATTGTGATTGACGAATTGAGCGAGGTGCAAGAAAAGGTTGATGCGAGATGGAAATCTTTGAAGCGTAATTTTCTGCCGTCAGATTAATTCGATGTCGCCGGACTATAACGTGATGCAACATGTCCGTTATTTCTTCCAAGTCGCCTGATACAAAGTGTGCAATTTTGGAGAGATCGACTTGGTGAACAACTGTTCGGACCAATTACCGCAGGAACACTACTTTCTCATCGCAGGTGAATCGGCATATATGAGTATATTTGAGCAGACCACTGGACCAGAACAATGCTATAACTGCCAAGAGCTCAGTCACAAGGCATTCTCATGCAGTAAGAATCGAGTATATGCAAGGTGCGCCGCCGAAGGCCACCATCACAGTAAGTGCCAGGCACAGATACCCAGGTGCGCCCTCTGCAGCGGTTCGCATGAGTCATTTAGTAGAAATTGCCTGAAACTTTACCCTAGATGGCATAAGTAAGTTGTTGCAGGTAATTCAACTGAATGTGAGAAAGCAGGATATGGTACATGAGAGCCTCATGAACGATAAGCAACTTTAAGATTATGCAGCAATAGCGATCTAAGAGCCCCAGGCATACCAAAAGGACAGCAAGCTACTAACGGTCCCTATGGGATACCCCAGATGGGTTAAGATAGTCCCCACGGTTTAGAGAGAGGGCAGGTGGCCGATCCGAAGCATGTTGTAGGTAAACAAGGATGTGGAGGCAGAGCAGATACCGATCGAGACAGCGGATATGACGGCAGCCATCTTGCGACTCCCTGAGCGGCTGGTTCTGGTTGTTTCGGTTTATGTGCCAGGAGGAGACGCCTAAGCTTTACAAGTCACCTGCAACGGTCTGCGTCAGGTCATCTCAGACGTAAGAGGACAAGCCGGTAGACTGGTGGACGTGGTAGTTGTCGGAGACTTCAACCGACACGACCAGCTATGGGGAGGAGACGATATATCCTTGACGAGGCAAGGCGAAGCGGATCAGATTATCAATCTTGTGAATGAGTTTGAGCTTATGAGCCTGCTCCCGAGAGGAACGAAGACGTGGAGCGGTGGAGATTTTGAGACGACAGTCGACCTGGTCTTCGCTTCCGCGGACCTAGCGTCTTCGACTGTCAAGTGTATGATACACGGTACAGAGCACGGGTCCGATCATCGTGCTATTGAGACCGAGTTCGACGTCTCCGTCCCGTTGCCCCAAGCTCAAGAACGGCTCTTACTCAAGAACGCACCATGGATGGAAATCAACGTTCGAATTGCCGCAGCATTAGGGTCCACGCTGGAGGAAGGTACCGTACAGCAGAAAACTGACAGGCTTATGGCAGTGGTGCTAGAGGCGGTTCGCGCTCTGACACCCAGAGCTAAGCCGTCACCCTATGCAAAACGCTGGTGGACCTCAGACCTCACGCAACTCCGGCAGATATATACACACTGGAGGAATCGCACCAGAGCATTGAGGCGAGCAGGATCGGCATGTCAGGAGCTTGGGGAGACGGCCAGGGGAGCAGCAAAACAGTATCATGATGCTATCAGACAGCAGAAAAAGACGCACTGGAATGAGTTTCTAGCTGACAACGACAACATCTGGAAGGCAGCAAAGTACCTCAAGTCTGGAGATGACAAAGCATTCGGCAAAGTGCCCCAACCTACAAGGGCCAACGGCACACGGACGACCAACAACATCGAACAGGCCGAGGAGATGTTAGCCAACTTTTTCCCTCCACTGCCGGAACACATCGAAGAGGAAGGGAAACGACCTCAGCGCGGAGCCGCCATCGTCATGCCAGACGTTACTATGGAGGAGGTAGAGCGACAGCTCTTCTCGGCAAAGGCGTGGAAAGCACCTGGCGAGGACGGACTACCCGCAGCAGTCTGGAAAGAGATCTGGCCCTCTGTTAAGCACCGAGTCTTCTCGCTGTTTCGTGCATCGCTAGAAGAAGGAGTGCTGCCGAATCAATGGAGACATGCTAAGATTATTCCACAGAAGAAGCCAAATAAAGAAAACTATTCGATCGCAAAGGCGTGGAGGCCCATATCGCTCCTATCTATCCTAGGCAAAGTATTAGAGGCAGTTGTCGCAGAACGGATCTCGCACGCTGTTGAGACACACGGATTACTGCCAACAAACCACTTTGGAGCTCGCAAGCAGCGTTCCGCTGAGCAGGCCCTGATGCTGCTACAAGAGCAGATCTACGCCGCCTGGCGGGGACGGTGGATCCTTAGCCTGGTGAGCTTTGACATTAAAGGAGCCTATAACGGAGTGTGCAAGGAGAGACTTATCCAAAGACTGAGAGCAAGGGGCATACCGGAAGATCTGCTTCGATGGATCGAAGTCTTTTGCTCGCATCGCACAGCGACTATTCAGATCAACGGACAGACATCCGAGATGCGAAGTCTACCACAAGCTGGGCTGCCACAAGGCTCACCTCTGTCTCCGATTCTGTTTCTTTTCTTCAATGCAGACCTTGTACAGCGGCGCATCGATTGCTACGGGGGAGCGATAGCGTTTGTGGACGATTTCACGGCGTGGGTGACAGGTCCAACGGCAGAGAGCAACCGTGATGGGATCAAAGAGATTATTAAGAAGGCACTGGACTGGGAAAGGAGAAGTGGCGCGACCTTCGAGGCAGAAAAGACGGCGATCATACACTTCACTCGGAAAGCATACCATCCACAACCCCTCTTTCGGCATAACCCCTCTTTCGGCAAGCAAAATAAAAAAAGCTTCACCAAAACTCATCAACTTCACTTACACAAATATTGGCCAAAATAAATAGCTACTTGGAGGACAATGCCTTTACTGATTATAGAAATGATTGGAGTTAACGATTGTAGCCCTCTAAGGCTGTGCGGGGTATGCGATGTATGCATACCGTGCTATGGAAATAGTGTTAATTCAATCATCAATTTCCTCACCGCTCTTTTCTATGTTTTTTGGCATTTTTCTGCGACAACGACAAAAAAAATGCCTAGGTCGAGACTTCGATGGAAATATACCGAGGAAGACATGGCAGAGGCTATATTGGATGTTACTGATAATGGCTTTTCGCCCCCTCAAGCCGCTCATAGACGGGGAGTACCTCGGAGCACTCTAATAGACAGACTTAATGGCCGCGGGGCCGTGAAAGAGCAGATCCACCCTCATCGACGCTTGTCCAAAAGCCAAGAGGATAGGCTGGCTCTCTGGATTCTCCGTCAGGAGTCCTTGGGCTATGCTCCGTCCCACAGTCAGATCCGCGCTTGTGTCATGGGCTTGTTGAGGCAGCAGGGCGAACATCCCGACTTAGGACGCAACTGGGTGATCAAATTGATTAATCGCCGCGCAGACCTAAAGACCAAGATGGGTAAACGTCAAGAAGCCAAGAGGTTCGACTCTTTCACACCTAGAGCGGTTCATTGGTACTTTGATATCCGGGATGGACAGTATGGCTGGATTAAGCCTGAAAACACCGTCAACGTTGATGAAGGCGGTATTATGACTGGTTTCGGTAAGCGCTTACCACTATTCCTTGACAGTGCTTGAGTTTTGACCGACTAATCCACTTCATTCAGGACTAGATAGCTTGGTTGTTGGAAGCGCGGACCCGAAACGCAAGGCCTTTCTCAAAGGACCACAAACTCGGAATTGGACTTCATTCATCGAAGCTATCACTGCTGACGGCCGCGCTTTGACTCCTGGCATAATATTCAAAGGGAAACAACTCCAGAAACAGTGGTTTCTTGAGGAGTTCAAGCAGATAGCAGACTGGTATTACATAACTTCGCCCAACTGGTGGACTGATGACCACATAGGCATTGAATGGCTTGAAAGAGTTTATCTGCCCCAGACAACACCTGCCGACGAGTCAGACGCTAGACTGATCATTTTAGATGGTCACGGAAGCCATGCAACAGTATGTCCTCCATTTCCCCCATCTCACGATCAGTGCTGAGTGGTGGAAGGATGAATGGATCGCCACGTGCTTTTTGAACAACGTTTCTTGCTGCTATCTACCAGCACACTGCTCTCATGGACTCCAGCCACTGGATACTGGGGTATTTAACGCATTAAAGGTTATATATCGATAAGAGTTAGAAAAGTTCGCTTTATTAATTGATTCCACTCCAATAGACAAGGTTAATTTTATTAGGGCCTACGCTAAGGCTTGCTGAATTAGAATGACTAAGAAGAATATACTGTCTAGCTGGAGGGTCACTAGAAACTGGCCCATTTCACGTGCAAAAGCATTACAGCACCCTGAAATCCAATAAGATAAGCCAAACGGCAGCCCAAGAGTGACTCCTGAACCCAGGCCATATCTTGGCTCGGACGATACGCCACAGACGAGCCGTCAAATTCGTGATTGGCTTGAACAAAACATCAAAGACGCGGAGACGGTATAACGTGATAGCCAAGGGCTTTGAAGCTCACCAGCAGACAGTAGCGGCGCATACGCAGAGGATTGCCAGCCTAGAGGAAGAATTGGCTTGGCTGAAAAGAGGGAAGAAGAGGAAGGCGGTGCCGAATCCTAACAAACGTTTTATGACTCTTGGAGAGACTCTAGCTGGTAAGGAGCCCATACCAGAAGGGGCGACTCGTTATACGCCTGTCGGGGTGGAATTTGTCTCTTCAAGCGAGCAAGAGTCAGAATCGGAGGCTGGTTCTGTCATCGAAGTCAGAGAGGAAAACATACCCCACCAACCAACCAGGCGGTCGCGGCGGATGGTGAAAAAAACCAGAGTACAATAGATAAATCTACTTATGACTCATTAAATGAATGATTTTACGCATTTCTGTCAAATTGGTCAAATTCTGTGTAAGTGAAGTTGATGAGTTTTGGTAGAGCTTTTTTGATTTTGCCTGGCGAAAGAGGGGTGGTGGCGAGAGGGGTTGTGGATGGTATGACACTAAATCAGCCGTCAACGGAAGTGTTCCCCCGTATGTCATTTTCAAGAACCAGCCCGTTACCACCCGCATTTCCTGATACCTCAGTGTCCGAAATGCATCGGAGTCTTTCGAATGATAGAGTTGTCACTTTCCCTGTTAACTGAATAAAAGACTCCATTTCCGGTGGCTGAGGCTTGTCGCAAGATTGGATTTCCACGTATTGACCGCAAGCCGTCAGATTGTCATCACGTTGTAATTGCTTCAGGAATACGAGATTGACTCTGGCTCCTTGCCGCGTCATGTTCTACGTAAGAAGTCGTGAAAAGGAGGTTTGAATATTCTCTTTGAGGTTACCATCGTGATAGCGCTTACGGAGTCCTACGGACTTCGAGTGCCAAGCCCGGCGAACATCGCCAAACCACCCCGGTTGATATCTATAGACCCTGGTTCCAGCTTACGTGTAGAACAGAAATGGTTGTAAGTCAGAACAGCAACTTGCGAATCTTTGCAGCTCTCTTAAGAATTATGAAAAGTTGAAGTATTAACGTAAACCTACCTACAGTGGCGTAGGCTATAAATCGCCCTTGCTCCCTTCTTGCTCTTAGGTAGTCTCAACAAAGACCAAGCAGATTCATACTCTCCCATCCAATACTGTCTTTCTTCTGATTCAATGTATTTCATCTTGTTGCTTTTTTTCTCGGGCATTGTCTTGGCCGCCCGCCTCTGGTTATATGCCCCAGACACGGAGCCGATGCTCGATACGCAGTGATCGGCATCGAAAAGGGCTCACTGCCTCCTCTTGACGACATCTGCTGCCTCAACGACTTTGAATGGGCTGCTCAGAATGTGCTCAACTCGAGCCTCTATGCTGCTCTGTCCGGTGGCGCTGGTACTGAAGGGTCGTAACGCATGAACCAGGAGGCATTCCAAGCGTACAGATTCCGCCCTCGCACCATGGTTGACATCCTGTCAGTCGACGAGACCTTTACGACACACATGTTGGGTTACAACTTTTCCCTGCCGTTTTTTATCACCTCTTGCGGTGGAGGCGGATACCTACACGAAGACGGCGAGTTAAACCTCATCAAGGGTGCCTCTAACCAGAATATTCTCTATATCGCCTCTATGAGCGCCTCCAAGAGCCAGGAGGAGATTGCCGACGCAGCAGCCGATGGCCAAGTCTACTTCCAGCAGTTCTACAACAAGGGCTGGGACGGTGCCAAGCTCAAAAGCTATCTCGATAGCGTCGAAAAGTACGGCGCCAAAGCGATTGCCTTTACTATTGATTCGGCTGGTGATGGTGACCGATGGAAGGCTGCCCGCTGGGGGGTGGTTCAACTGATTCTGCTGCTACGTGCATCACCTGGGATTACTACGACAAACTCAAGATCATAACAGACCTGCCTATTCTCTTGAAGGGCATCACTACCGCTGATGATGCCAAGAAAGCTATTGAACACGGCGTTGATGCTATTTACCTGTCAAATCACGGTGGGCGTCAGCTCGACGGAGCACCCTCTGGCTTCGAGACAGCGCTTGAGATGTATGTCCTAGTTAATCCAGCTTATTTGAACATGGAGCATCTTCTAACAAATTAAAACAGATTCCAGGAAGCACCTGGGGTCTTTCAGCAGATCGAGGTCTATGCCGACGGCGGTGTTCGGTCCGCGGGCGACGTCCTCAAGCTACTCGTGTTGGGTGTCAGAGCAGTCGGTGTCGGCCGTTCATTCATGTACTCTCTTGTCTATGGGACTGATGGAGTTATCAAGGCTGCCGAGATCCTGAAGCATGAGCTAACCATCAATGCTCAGAATTTGGGCCTTGGTAATCTCGGCGATATCGATGGGACATATGTAAGTAACAGTTGTTCCTTGTATGGAGTTATGCTAACATGTACCCCAGCTTCAAAGGAGGATGTTTCCGTCTTTGTAACAAGTATACCAATGGGTTGAGGTTTTACTATTAAGCTGGCGAGGGTTATCCAAGCCACCAATTCAAGCCACATTAATGCTTAAGAAGCATCATGTCGCAGTTAGATAGATAGATAGAGTTTATTACGCCCGGGAGAACGAATCTCATAGGACCAGTAGGTACCCTACTTCTCGTGCTAAGTCTTTTCCGTTTTAGTCTTGCTTGACTCTGTTTGACATGCCTGCTTGAATGCCGACTTCTTCAAGTGTTCATCATCCCATCTTCAGCAGCCAAAGCATGGTCTGTCAACTTGAGGCTATTCAATGCTAGTAGCCAACTGTGATGTTAACTGGTATTAATATTTAATATGTTCTGTCTTCCCTTCTTAACTTAGTCTTCCCCTTGCCATCGCAAACTTAACTGTCGCTCGCACCGCCTCTAGGTTGGGTGCCCATTTAGGTCCATCTGCAGCCGACTTGCCACCCAGAAAGAAAGAAAAGTTTCCTATTATGCCTTACCCTACCCTGTCGCATAACTTCACGCTCCGTCTCCTATCTTGTGTATCGGAACAGGAAATATTCTATCGTCTCTGGTGCGCGTCTGCACTCACATATGCCCCATGGTGAGGCCGTCGTCTTGGGATGGTATCCACATCATCTTGACCCTGTTATTTCCATTTCCCAGTCGCTTGACGTGCTCATAGATCTGACGAACGGTGACCTGGCCGGACTGCTGTCGCGGTCGCGTGATTGCTTTGAGTGAAGACTGGCTACTCAATAGTATAGTAAGGTCCCGACGTTGCAGATCATCGGGCATGCATCGCAATGCCATTGCTATCGCCTCCAGCTCGGCCGTGTGCCGCGGAAAATATGACGTAGGACTACCGCGAAACAAATTATCCACTAACTTAGTTTAGAGATTTTTAAGAATAGGGAAGGTAAAGTGCTCAGCGGTGCAGATATATGACTAGCATTTCCCCTGAGCTAAGGGACCACCAGGATACGCAGGTCCTCAGATATCTATATCAGACGCAATCAATATAGATTCAGAAGGGCTTTAACAAGTAGAGTATATCGTCATATAATCTTAGTACTATTTGGCTCTCAGTTTTTCAAGCTTCACATTCTGTGCGTGACTTGATCTCTGCGCTAATTCCCATGTGCTGACCACCGAATCTAAACTACAGGCAGGAGTTACACTCACATTAAGTCTAAGATATCTGCAATGACTCAACCGCATCCCAAGGTCCAAAAGATTCCATGTATACTCAGTTTCCGATAAAATCTTGAGTGTATTTAACTATCCGTTTGGTTTAGATCGAAGTATTGTTGGTAGTCACAAGACAATAAAAACTCTTAGTCATCCTTAGCTTTCCCAACTTCCCCAAGTCATCAAATGTTGATCACAACCTTCCCCAAGTTATGTTTCTTCCATTGATACTGATAAGTGTCCTTGTTGTCATCAAAAGAAAAGACCTTAGAGTCAACAACGGGGTAGATCTTGGCCAAGTCAATTGCTCGATTCATTTCCACAAATTATTGCTTAGATCAAACAAAAACACCTCGCACTATGCAGATATAGTTCAGGGCATCCATCAAAGGTGGTTGCTTGTCGCTATCAGCAGAAGTCAAGAATCCAATAATAGTGATAAGACCCTTAAGCTTGATAGCCTTGAATAATTGGGCGATGCCAGCGGTACTGCCGATGTCGAGAATATGATCGAATCCAAGGCCTCCACGAGTCAGGGCATGAGCCAACTCGCCCTAACTAGAATCCTTTCGGTAGTTAATAATATAACTAGCACCAAGCTCCTTGAGAGTTTCAGCCTTCTCATTCGATGGCATAGTGGAAACAACAGTGGCAACTGCGGCAGCAGCAAATTGAATTGCAGCCAAGCCGGCGCCACCTGTTCCCTGGGTCAAAACCCAATCACCAGCCTTGATTGCCTTAGAATGGATAATAACTAGGATCAAGAAAACCACCCTTAGGGTCCCGAGTCAGACCTAATGTAGCACTGTACATAGCTTCATTTTGCAACCAGGTTGAAAATAGGGGGTATATCACATCGTATAATCCTCGGCCTATGTGACCCTCAGGGTAATTGAAGGGTCGTTAGGAGAATCTCGTCATAGTAGGTAAATACGAACCTATCAAACGATAAAAACTAGTTCATCATTTAGGAAAAAATCAAGAGCTTCAATGTAGTTAAAATCCCTTATTGAATGTGATACCCGAGACGGTGTGCTGCTTTGACCTACAGCCCTTTTGAGTAGTATCTAGTAGGGTTAGAGATGACATCGCTCTGCGAATTCAACTGCTTGGCATGTGCTTCTGTTTTGCGCTAAGTTTTGCAAGAAACATGGGGGCAAACAGATGACGCTAGGGCAAGGATGGTACTTGAAGATTGTCACGCTGTTGGTGGTGGGGGCTGTGAAGTTGGCGGTGTGGAGGGTGCAGCTTCATTGGTTTGAAAGGGCCGCCAATGTATGAGTCGTTTGCGCCCGCAAAGAGGGTCGTCGTGGTGGGCTTGGTTCTTGTCGCCGTGTGGGAGGTCTGGTCTCGGCCGGGTGAAGCCGAAACGGTAAAATTCGCGGATCGCCAGTGGTTCCGACGAAGGCGCCCCCTCTACACCGATCTGCATGTCTAATTGGCCCCCCCTTGCGGCTACCCCGTGGGGAACTAATTTGAAGGCGGACGTAGTACAGCACCATTGACATCAATACACTGTATTAGTGACGTCTTGCACTAATCTGAACCTGGCGAATATGCGAGGATACCTTATTAGGGGGGCTGCAAGTCGCCCAAGGCCACTTGACTAGCAAAAGTCGGATTGATTTGCAAAAGAAATCAAGGTTCCTCAGTTTAGGCAAAGGTCTTACGAGAGTGTATATACCCTTGTTTCAGTAAATAACTACACCTACTATGATAAAGGATATTATAACCCTGCTTGCAACTCCGCTTCATCGCCAAATTAATGAGATGATTACAATTTGAGTTCAAAAGTATCGGAACGCCCTACCTCCAACCACCTCATTCCATTTGCATGCGATAATTTTACTTCTAATGAAATCAATCAATTTACAATAAATCAATATATATGATATATTAAATGAAAGCCCTGCTTTCTCTCTCTAATATTAGGTATACTATCTCTATACATAAATACGGGCTTTAAGTCTACAGGGCAGAGACTAAATAAGGTTATTAATCTCTTCCGTTGTAATCTCCGCCCACGCCAACCTTATATATCTAACCAATTCTTGGATATTAGATTCATTCTTCTTTAGGTTTTCTAAGTAAGGGTAATACTTCCATATTTTAGACTTAAAAGCTTCCTAATATGCTTAATAGAGTTAAGATCCGGCGAATATGCAGGCCAGTTAATCTACTTAATTAATTGCTTTAATAACCAATTAGTCGTTAACTGCGGAGTATGAATTCTTGCGTTATCCTGCTGGAATTATTGCGTGCCGTTGTATATAGGAAGTAGCCCTTTTATTAAAGCTAGTTAATAACTTTGTAATATATATCCTCTTCTTCTGGCCGCGTTATCGCGGATTATAATTGTATTGTCGGATTATCCACCTCCCTAGATTGCTCCCTAAAGTATAGTTGATATTTTAGACTTCTCCTAAACTGTGAGATTAATAAATAGTTTTATAAACTTCTCGTAAGTCTTACAGAATAGCCAGTCTTGTTTATAGTTAGGTTAAGACTAAATTATAGACTTATCAGAGAAAATTATCTAAAGTCGTTATTAGTTTAGTGAAACCTTCCTGAGCTTAAGTGGTACTTCATCTTTGATTGTCTCTATCTCTATCAATTCATTAATATTGTCCTTCCAGCCTTGATACTATGAAAGCCGCTGTCGTGCTATTTCTATTGATAATGGTATTAGCTGGATTACTATTTATTTGTGACCATAGTGAAGGCAGATAACTCAAAATAGTATAGATCGTGAGAACTTGCTACCCAGCGTATCAACAATCACCTTATATGTGATACGGCAGTCCTATTTGAGTGAGAGTAATATATACCGGATCTCCTAAATTGTGAGTTTCCGGGGATGTCCGGGTCTTGGACAATTGTCCAGTTTCTCATTGTCCAGCGTTAAACTATCCTTGCGACAGATGGTGGTGATCACTTCGCGTCGCGCGCGATATCACGGTATGACCTTCCTGTCTCTACGTTGCGAACGATGAGAGCTTTGGCCACTGGACTTAGCTCCTGTTTAGGGGGGCGATTGGCGCACACTTACGCTAGGATTCCTCGACTTGGACTTTCCATTTGTTATAGTTGTAGATAGTTGAAGATGTAGAGTCTGTCGCGTGGCGAGGTGGTGGATTACGTTGCGGTGTGTTCTGATACTTTTGGACACTTATTTTAGCTTAAACACTATCATGTAACTCGCCCACAACTGTTGCAATTCTACACCAATCTGCGATAAAACTAAATTAATAGAGAGAAATCTTCAGAAGAAACTGTTATTCGAAAATAGATCAATCTAGTGACTGGAAAGCCCGACCTTTTACTCTTTACCGCACCATCAAGAAAGCTGCAGACAAGCTAAGGGTATTATATTTTAATCAAGACTTTATGGCTAAGATAGTCCCATCTGCTAGTGGCTGGGATGTGGATACTATGTAAGGAACTATGCAATCTCTTGATGTCTTACATAACCTAACCCCATTGTATAATCTCTTAATAAAGGGCGAAGTTAAAACATAGGAAACAAGAAAATATCACTTTCATCTTATAATGAGAAGACGCATCGAGGGAAAAATTCACGACTGGTTATTGACCACGTTATCCTTATTCTCGAGCGAATGCCACGCCTCTTGTTGGCTCGAATATTTGTAGAAAGACCTATTGCCTTCTGGCCGCCGTGCTAGTTGTCCCTCAGCGGTCTGGTATCATCGTCCTCCTTGCTTGCAAATCCGTTCTCACGGAAGCTAGCGACACTACCTGTGCCATGGCTGCTTGACGTCTGCTCGGCATCAATGCAAATTTCTCGTGTAGTGTGAATAGCTGTCCCCACTTGCAAATCTGAACACGAATATCGGCTAGCAAACTTGTCTGCGTCGCTCATCGTCTCTTGATTACGATTGGCAGCAGTCGCCCCATTTGGCATTTCCCGCAGTTCAATAGAAACTGCATCTGATACGTCGTCAATCTCCTCCACCAACGTCCTTTGATTCCTGCTGACAGAAGCGAAGCTTTTGTTTGGGAGTCCAGTACATCCTTCCTCGGCATGGCTGAAAGCACCCTCGGAGATGACGCCACAGTCGCGTTTCCTAGCGACCTTGCTTATTAGATCAGCCATGGACATCTCGATTTTGAGCTTGACAATATAGGCAAAGGGATGGAACTGCATGTAACTAAAGCTGCTGTTAGCGTTGTTGTCCACACTCTATTATATACTTGACTTACACGAATGTGTTGTTTAAACTCATCATGGAAATAATGAGAACGTCCATGCTAAGAGAGAATCCAACGATACATATGTTGAATTTTACTAGACTTCTATACTTTGTCAGGCCATGCATTACTAAGTTGCGTTGAACGATTCTGATGAAATAAAAGTTCAGTGCTCCGTCGACAATCAGATAGATCGCCTTCTCAACACGGTCCCACCACTCGTTGATCCAGATATATCTCTCTGAAATTTGTAGACGAGCGGGAATCCAAATGTTGTAAACCGAAATATTTACAGCGGTAATTAAAACTGCAACACCGACTTTGAGACGGTAGGCGTGTTTTTTATCCGTAAGAAGGATGGAACAACGGTTAATAATAATTTGGAGGAGGAATTGGACCTGGTCAGATTAGCATTGATAATCAATTTCACGAGGATAACCGAAGCATACTTGAAGGGCCCATGTGGTAACTGCTAAGATTAGCATCTGTTACAAAAAGGGCTCCAAAAAGGCGGACATACGAATAGTAAAATAAAATGCAAAACTAGAGACATTGGAATGTTAGCACTTCGAAATCCGTAAATGGGAGTTGAGCCCAACCTGGGGGGTATATAGCCTTTCAAGTGTAACCAACAGATAATACTGAAGATGAGGCAGACAAGAATCTCCAGCCATATCATCCACACATAAGCGTTGCGGAAAATGCTAAGGCGATGCCTCTTGTAAATATGCTTTGTTTGCTTCATAGCAGTCCAGGTTGTGAGCCAGCCGAAGCCAATTGTGAAGCCCCAGGCAAGTGAGGCGACAACTATATCGTCTTCAGTGACTTCTTGAAGCACATAGTGGGGAGAGAGGAGGGTAATCATGATGGATCAGGTAGGAAGACAGCAGTAACAGGAATGGATCACAACTCTGGCAAACGTTCGATTGCAAGGCACCAACAACCTGTATATTATAGCAATGGAGCCCTGCGTATTCACATGCGCAACTTCAGGCTACTGCACAGTGTGGTGTTCCTAGGAGCTGGTAGGCTCGCAACTTACTTTACAAAGAGCGCCATAGCCGTCGTTACGACACCTCTTTGCAAGTTATCCATAAGGCCTGGAGATGGCCAAAGCTTATTGACCTACATCATTCTCGCTGGTCTGCTGCCTGAGTCATACCAGTCCTCTCTCATTCAGTTTAGAGATGCCCTATCATGCTCCTTCGGTATATTCCGTCAGCTCCCCCTAGCCGCGCAGATGACAGGGTTCGCAGGAGATGAAGTCGGCGCCACTAATGAGGGGAATTGCGGAGAATGTTGCATCGTAGAGGCATGTGTTCTCGCAATTGTGGAGGATGGGCAAATCGGCTCAGAATAGCATGCTTTCAAGACCCAAGGTCAACATTCTGGAGTAAGTTCAGCCGTCACATCGGTAGACAGGGGTTAGATTTCCTATTGATTAACCGCAGGGCTCTTGGTCGGTGCTAGTCTATCCCATATTCATAAGCTTTACACACAGACACCAAAAACCTAATCCTGTGATTAGTGGCGCAGTACATGTCCTAACTGGTCTAGTTATCTCTTTGAGCGGCACAAGACTGCAAAAGAGGTCACTTTCCCCACCTTTCTTAGGTAATCACAGCAGTACAAGCGGGGTACGGGATGTTCCTCAAGGGACGCATTTTTGCCAAAACATCATACAAATCAATAAAAATCTGTCTCAAGTAAAACTATGAGCTCTTCTTCAATTCCCGATCAATTACAAGATAGCCTAGATGATCACAGCTTTCACACTCACTCACAGCGGGGCCCCGGTGAACCCCACCGGGGTGCCTAATTTTCCGCCCGAAGAAGGCAGAGGAAATCATTTTACGCCTTTCAACATAGAATATCGTGATTTTCAGGTCAAATCTCTACCCAAGGAACCACTCGAATTATTCCAGATCTTCATACCTATTTCCCATGTACAGTTATGGATTAAATACACTAACGACTGGATCACTTATCTCATCGAAAATGCCATTATTGACAACTGAAATAGCCCCCTTTCCAAACACTCCCGTATCCTTCAGTGGGACGGCCTCTCCACCGCAACAGCATATGCATGGATCGGGATCATGACTTACCTAGGAATTCATAGGAAAAACTCGATCAAAGACCATTGGAAGTCCTCTAGGCTTGGAGATCAGCGCACTCCTCAATCCAATAATAAAAGTTTATGCCGTTACGGAAGTTCGAGCTGATTACACGGTATTTCCGCACTTTTGACTACACATAGCTCGATGTGCGTGATGAGGGCGATCTTCCAAAGACCTTCAAAGCGGCTGAACCATGGTTTGATCACATACAGAAGGCGTCTGCCGAGCTCTTTATTCCAGGGACTAGCCTAACTATAGATGAGTATATGGTCCCTTTCAAAGGCAGATTCAAAGAGACAACAGTCATCAAGAATAAACCTGCGCCCGTAGGGTTCAAAGTCTGGGTTATTGCGCAACACGGCTTCTTTCTGCGGTGGCTTTGGCACGTAAAGGCATCACCATACAAAGCTATTACCGTCGAGCTACCTTTGCCGAAGACGCAGGGCAAGAAGGTAAAGCTACAGACCACAGTAGCTCTTAGCAATACACAGAGCGTCGTTATCTACCTATGCAATTTGCTGCCAAAGCAGACATATCACGTCTTTACAGATAACCTCTTCCGTGCCCTTCGAGAAGCCGGCTGTGGAGCTACAGGCACGGCACGACCTAACTGCGGCATCACGCCTGAGTTAAAGCATGCCAAAGAGAGGAATAAAGCCGGCAAAGGCTCCCTCCTGCAGTATAACGAGGTCCTCGCGATCCCTACAAAGGGTAACAAGGTACAGATTTTATACGGTCTTTATATATAATTTCCCCTACTAATCTGTCTCTTCGAGGTCATGCAAATCGGCTGGAAAGATAGCAGTATCGTGCATTTCCTTTCAACTGTGCAGACTGGGGCTGAAGGCGGCCGTATATCTAAAAATAGGAAATTCCCTCCCAAAAAAAAAGGCACGAAGTCAGAGTCACAGCGCCTCCAACAGGTCTTTGGTGGTGATACCTTCAAAGTCATACCTATTCCTTCCGTTGCCGCTGAGTATAACGATGAAATGAATCACGTTGACCGCGGTGATCAGTTGAGATCATATACAACGTATGAGTATCGATTTCGCCGTGGTCCTTGGCAAGCGCTGCTTTGGGGATTCCTCCTTGATGTTGTACTTGTGAATCGCTTCATTCTACAGCTAAAATCACCACATCCCCATTGGAAGCCCTATACGACTCTAAAAGACTGGAAGGAATGCATCTACAACGCCATTTTCAACCGATATGCCGGGGAAAGTCAGGCAAGGAAGAGGAACCGTACAGGAATGGAAGAAGACATCGAAGATGATGAAGCACGGCAAAAACACCTGCAAAGAGATATCAACCATGTCTTTAGGGATAAATTCAGCTTGCCTAGCTTGCAAGGGCTTCAGGCAGGGGCAGCCTCGACCCTTTAAAAAAGGAAGGCAAAAGGAAGCTATTTACAGCCGATATCAGGAAATGCATCAATTACGCGAACCCGATACGACTGTAAAGTATGCAAAGTGGCAATTTGTAACAATGAGATCTGCCAGTACTTCTACTACACGCAAATTTAGGTGTGTGCAGAAGTACCTTTTGTTTCGTTCATTTTGATTGGATCTACATCCCTGTCGGTACCCCGCTGCAGTCTTGTGCTGCTCAAAGAGATAGGAAGGCATTGACGGAAGGTACTGCTCTTTCTTCTTCAAATTAAGTGTAAAGTTGCAGGGTGGAAATGAGGCATGTAAGTGGTGGGTGGGACGATTCCAGACTTTTGGCCTGTCATTTTAATAACCGAGCTAATGCAGGCATGTTGAAGCGCTACCCTCAACTCGACCAAACTGTTAAGTAAAAAGGGTTGATTGTGTTGTTGTTGTTAGTTCTAAATTACATGTATCCGAGAGGAGCACAGCTCCTTACATAGTATCCACATCCCAGCCACCAGCAGATCGGACCACCTTAGTCACACGGTCTCAACACAAACTACTGGAACATCCCGTATCCCCCGCTATCACTACACTTGCTTTATTGGAACATTCGAAAAGACGTTTGTGGCAGTTGCGCCTCAACATGGATCTTGACTCGATCAATCCCAATACTAATCCCGCTCGCAGAGGCCCGAGCACAGCCGTGGCGCAACAGACGATGCCCTCACCAATAGCACCCATGGATCGAGTCAGTTCCCAAATTCCCCGCGTTCCTTAGCTGTGCATCCGGGATCCATACGTGCCGTGTCCCGCTAGAGAAGGGGGACGACACAAGCTAGACGCGCAGATCAGGAGCCCACTTATGTCGCTAGATGTCCGCGTCCTGGAAATGTAACCTTCCCTAGCGATGTCATCCCTCCCATGCCGCTCTTCACTATTTTCTCACTCTGTGGTGTGATCTTCAGTGATTTACATCAGCCAGCAGCACCATGTTGTCGCAGTCTCGTGACATCGAGAGTGCCAAACGCGATGAGGCGGGACCCAAGTACAGCGCTGAGTCCATGCTGGTAATTGTATGCCTCTATCTCCAAAGCTTCAATCGGTGAATAGATTGATGTGCTGATGCTAACGATACCATCTAGGTCTGTGCTACCCTGGCGCTGTGCAATGCCGTCGAACTTCTGACGCTTATCTTTATGACCTTCAAGCGATGCGCAGGTCTCTATTTCTGGAGCATTCTTCTGGCGTCGTTTGGCGTCCTTCCTTACTGCGCGGGCTGGTTGATTGTCTACTTCGATATTACCCACGACTATGTGGGTATGATCATCGATAGCATCGGCTGGGTCCTACTAGTCTCTGGTTAATCCGTGGTCCTGTATTCGCGGCTCCATCTGGTCGTTACCGATGCCAAGGTACTGCGGGCGGTACTCATCATGATTATCGTCAATGGCGTCGTATGGGTAAGATCTGGACCTTGAGTAGTTCTTCTTTACAGCTACTAACTAAACCTCAAGCATATAAGTATAACAGTCGTCCTATTCGGATCGCCCTATAGCCCACACGAGAGCCGACGCGGATTCAACGCTGTCTTTAATGTTCTGGAGAAAGTCCA
Organism: Fusarium oxysporum f. sp. lycopersici 4287; assembly: GCF_000149955.1. Taxonomy (NCBI): domain Eukaryota; kingdom Fungi; phylum Ascomycota; class Sordariomycetes; order Hypocreales; family Nectriaceae; genus Fusarium; species Fusarium oxysporum. Next base: position 190,958 of record NW_017264845.1, read on the forward strand.
GATGACGTGTTTCTGCATGCAGGAACTTATCATTTCCGGTATATATATCTGGAAGACGATTAACATTCTCAAGACAGCACTCGGCAATACGCGACGTATCCTATGGCAGTTGTTCGCCATCAACTTGATCATAGTCATCATGGACTTCACTCTTCTCATCATCGAATACGAGAACTTCTACGTTTGGGAGCAGGGCATCAAGGTAGTAACATGCTCGATCAAGCTCAAGCTGGAGTTTGCCGTCCTTGGTGAGCTCATCGACTTCATCTGCCATCGCGGCGGAACCCAGTCAGGTTCGAACCGGGATTATCGAAATACTAGTGCTTTTGTAGAACTTTCTGCTGTCCGAAAGGATGACAATAAGGACTCATGCAACAAGACATATCCAGTGCGTCGTAAAGACACTGAAACAAACAAAGTGATCGTAGCTTCGAACACGGTGCCAGACGATGCTGCGAGTGACGAGATTCGTGTCGTAACCAGGGTTGATGTCGAGAGTTTATCCACCTTTCCAAGGGATGATCAAAGCACTGATGAACTGTACGATCACACTATTGCAAAATCCACTGAAATTGAATGATATATGGTATACATATGTAGATTGGTATAATAGTAATTAATTACATCAGACACGAAGAAACAGTATCGGCCGTGGTACATACATGCCTTGCTTTATAGACAGCTCAGCTACTTTTAGGCTTGTCGAGTTTTGGCGATTCGTTGTCAAAGTGCAAAAGAGTGTATTGTGCCCAGTATTCTATCTCGTTCCATTGCCAGTGTTACTCAACCCCTAAGTGGTTCTGCTCTCACATGTACTCCATCTCCATGGTGTATCTATCGCAATCCACGCTTCACCCGCTAACTCCTGTATTTACCCCGCAACCCCCCGCATTCCACTTTCACTTGAAAGAGGCTTCTCAATACAGAACCTCCAAGCAAATTTCAAGTCAAAGCGGTGATCTAGCCCTTTGATTGGTTGATATCTTTACCTTCTTTTCTTCATGAGTTTCGAGTTCAACCTTATTTGAGGGATCTGAACGCGTCGACGCGCGCATGACGTGTATCATGGTTATCTATCTAACTTTCAAGGGAATTTGCGCTTTGTAGAGTTGAAAGAATTCATCATAGCACCGTATCTCTTTAAGCGGCACAAGACTGCAATGCCGTCACAACAGGGGGACCAGACCAATCAAAATGAGCTAATTAGCTGATATAGGCCAGCTTGTACTCTCATTGCTATGGAAGGTTAATAGCCAATTAGACTAGCTGGATTAGATAGCTATACCGCAATAGAGATAGACCAGTTACAGAGGAATAACAGCCTTTTCAGAGCTGCCCCTGGCAGATTCTTTGTAGCCTTCTTGTACGTGGGGTCAAGTGGGGCGAGTGACCTGTAGCAGCCTTGTGCCGCTCAAAGACATAACTTCTCTCTTGATGCCCCGCCTTATTACCGTTTATATGATCATCGTCACTCCTCGATTACGCTAGCTTCATTACCGTTCAGGAGGTTGCGTATTTCTTCTTTGATATGCTCTTTATACCTCAACTATCGCCAAGTCAACCCGGCCTTTCGAACATGCGTCCGTACCACAATGAAGATGAACCGATCACATGCGCGAAACCCCAATATCACATGTTATGTGCACGCTCTATCTTGCGAACCTATTTCTTTCTTGCCTCTTCCCCGCCGGACCTTTCCCCCGGACCGGGAAGCCCGTCGGCCGTTAAAGTTAAACCTCTCCACTTCAGACGCCTAACTCTCTTTAGATTCCCTTGGGCAGCGTTAAGGCGTACCTATCCCCATAATAGCTAAACAGTACTTCAATCTCGCAAATTGTGCTCTTGACTAGGTATCTTATTAAGTCTCTTTTTGTCATTGGCTTATTATTGGCCAAGGTACGCCCATAAGCCTTAGTACTGTCCAAGGATAGGAGCACATTATGGCGAGAAATGGATACTTGAACGCGGCTGCTGGCCAATAATATGGCCAGGGCCAACTGTTCGGAATACGTTTGTCCGGGGCATTGGAAAGACTGATGAACTCGTCGATTGTAGTGGAGTCGCAGAGAATTTCCGGCGCGACGACACTTTCGCTGGAATGAGTAAAAGGCGGGCTTTGCCGTCCGTATCAACATACCTTGACTAACTACCTTCCCATCGTTGGCTGCTGTCTAGCACTACTGTCGAAATATATATTCTAGCCACCTCTAGGGCGACCCTCGTACGGCTACCCCAGAGGTGATCCAGTGGGGACGACCCGTGCCAGTTCGAGTGAAAGCATCGCGTCCTCGATGAACAGAGTCGATAACACTAACACCAAAGCTCTTAAATGAATGCTAAATGCCTTCTGGTACCCCCGTAGCTTGTATTTAACTCAACAATTTCGGCCATTGCAGTCTCATACGGAGGGCGGCTATTATAGGCACGAGCTACAGCCTTCCTCTTCTGGACGCAGATGGAAGACAAATCAGCTAGGCAACCCAAGTAACGGTCGAAAGGTTGCAATTGAAATTGTGGGATCTCTTTCTAAACCCCTGCCAGCAGCGTTACGTTAAATATTGCACAGAAGTTGACGAGGGGACTCATAGCGCCACAGAGGCTGGACCGCTTTGACTTTTTAGAGGGAGCAGGTGGAGGCCAAAGCGCGAGAAAACGAAAGTTTACGCTATGTTTCAGAGAGCTGGTAGCTCACTGGGAGTCACCAAAGCAACGAGAGCATGAAATCATCAGTCAATTAGCACCGTTCTACCAATGCCGATAGCTTTTCGGGCCCCCAGGTTCGAAGCCTTGTCAAATGACGGTCAGGACAGAGAACTTGATAAGAAATAGTGACTATTAAATCTCGGGCTGACATTGAGATTAGCCCATATTACATAGTGCCTAGCTGTGTCCGGTTGCGATCTAAGCGCGACGATGCGAATGAGCGTTTGACACCTCTAAGCCTGGCATCGATTCATGTGAAACAACGTGCTCCCAAGGCCGTGCATTGAACATGACCATCCGTAGTTATTGTTAGGTCATGTTCTCAGTCTAACCGGTGATATTAACCTCTCAGGTGACTCGTCGTGTGAATACCACGGTGTTTACCTGGAGCTTCCTGTATCGACTTGATGCCAATTCATCCTGGTGTCCTCTGTGTCCCGGGAGGGGCTTCTTGCTAGGTTGTTGCAATGCAGCGTACCGATAGAGCGATTGCAGAGGTTGCTGCACAGCCAGGACCAGCCTTGTCGCTAGGACTATGACGAGGTGTGCGACAAGGGTAACTGATATGAAAGGGAATTCTTTTTCCAGGGGAACCCCATGCTTGTTGACGCTTGTTTCAATTTCCTTTTTTGATGCGGTCGTGGCCCACTGCATCACTGTCACTTCCAGGTCAGAGTAAAAGTCAACTCATCAGGCTGGGCTGGAACGGTGCGCCGGAGGTATGAGGCCAAAATACCGCCGTTGTCTTGCACCGCCACACGAAAACGGGGGCGTGTGTCTTGCCAATCATCCCCACTGGGGTCTGGTGAGGCGCTCACCATGTCCTGTGGGTAGAGGAACTCCCACACTCCCCTTCTCCCAGTCCTGATGGTGCCCTGTATCTTGCGTCCTGGGCTGCTTCACTCAGATTACCTTACACTCGGCAGCACAAATATCAGACCGGCCAGGAATACAAGAGGCACAGCGACCTCCTTCTTCCCCATGAAGAAGTCATTGATCATTCTCACCATCGACTCATCAAGAACCTGTTTAGGCACTCGCCATCTCCACTTTCCAGCTTGTGCTTCCTTGCAGTACGTCTCGCGCCAATCAACTCTCATACAACTACTATCACTACTGCTCGATCTTACTCAACACTACCAAACCCCACGAGCTGTGCCAATCCTACTCGGATCTCTTCACAACTATTTGAAGCTACTCAAGCTACACCACACCACAATCAACATGCCTGCTCAGCGACCTTCGCAACTCCCTCCTTGCCCCGGCCCGCCTCCTAGCCGCCCTCTGCCTCCACTGCCCAAGCAAGGCTAAGCAGATGGACAACCCCAGCGGCGGTCGAATGACAGACTTCTTTCGTCGGCTCGACCTCTGGAAATCATCGGCTTTAGTCTCCGCCTCTTACAACAACATGACTCTTGGCTTTGACCAGTTCCAGTAGGTGCAGCAACCTCTCGTCCTTGGTTGCACAGGCAATGGACAAGGTTCGCTCTGGTCTAGCCAGGCCTTCGCGATGGCGCGCGTGCGCATATGCACATGCGAGTCCCGCAACTCCAACACAACCCGAACTCGTTTCCGCATGCACCTCATTAATCACAACCATATTGGGTTCTTGTGAGCTGACCTTGACTCGGTCAGTCATCTGCTAATAGAATCGCCCCCTCATCTCATCTATTCGGCCGTCGAATCAATCTACCTGCCTCTACCGGATCTTCACAAAACCGTTCTGGGCCGCTCAGCCAACCCAGGCGCTCACGACCCGGCCACATGACCGACCTCTTATAGCCACACACTTCTTTCGTCCTTTTTGGTTGTACCGACCGGACTTTTTCAACTTCACTTCTTTGCGTGCACCTTCCATCACAAGCGCATCACCGTTTCAATACCCCTTGTCACCATCTAATCACGTTGACTTTAATCCCACTTTTCCCCTTCTCTACTTCATTTCATCACTATTCGGGAGGAATTTGTTCCACGGGTTTGAGGAGCTGTATAGATAGAGAGGCATTATCACAGCGTCTTACAAATACACCGCAAAGTCTGCTGCGTTAGCAGTCTTCTTTTGCATTGCACTGTGTCACGTGTACGTCGGACGGAATCCGGGCCTCTCCGCCAGGCGACTCGGTGGAAGGACAGACCCTGCTTACCTCCAAGTCGGCACTCTGTATTACTCGCGTAGAGATCCGTTTCATAGGGACGCTCGGATGTTACCTTATCTGGGCTCTGCTTGACAAACCATAGATCTTCAACGGGTATTCGCAATGCCCACGGATCCAGGCATCAGCGATCAGGCTTGCAAACAAATAAATCAAATTAGATTGGCGGCCCAATTTGATTTGATTTGGATACTAAAATTGGCGATTTGATTCGATTTGGATCAATTCGGATATCTGGATAACCCCACTTTTCTCTCAAGACGATATGCATTGAGCGGCTCCTATGAGACCCGCTTTGAGACGCCTTCTGAGCCGTGACCATCTGCCCAGCGAGGCTGAATATCCGCTCTAGCTCGGATGGCATAGCCGGAATTGAAAAGAGATCAATCGCCATTCGCGGCAGATCGCGACGCGTTACTAGTTGGCAAGCGCTGGGCTTCAAACTTAAGTGGGGGTCAAGGAGGTCCAGCGCAATCGAGAGAAAGGGCACTATGGAATATGCGGCAAGACTGGACATAACGCCAGAACTTGTGAAATAGTGGCTGATGTATCTGGAGGGGAGTATAGTAATTAGTTTCAATTGATTAGATGATTTGTTGTGTTTTTATTGCGCTTGTAACCTTGGAGGTTAAGATTTTTGATCGGCATGCTTATCGATGGTGCCCGCAATTACGTCGTAATTCGCTCAGACCACGTGACGACTTATCCCCCGCAAAAAGCGGCCCGTGAAATCGTGTGCGCGGCGCCTGATAAGTGCATTTGATAAGTTCCCCGCAACTTATCAGGCCCCAGACAGGAAACAAACACCACGTAGAAAGGCCTTGATCGACCGAGATGGCCGCAGACGACTCGTACACGGCCGCAGACGAGCGTGCCCGTGCCGCCCGGAGGGCGGGCCTTCAGGCGAAGAAGGACGAACAGCCGGCGAACACGGCACGGAGTTATGCTGCGAAGCAGCGGGAGTGGAAGGCGCGTTCCCCCGGCCGCCGCCCTCTCTTTTCCCCTTTGCCCTTGTCTCTTTTTTTTACGTAGAGTCCCATGGGCGGCTAACAGACGAGGACTTATAGGCCTGGTGCCGTACGCCTCGGGCTGCGGCAGACGGCTCACTTTATAGCTGGCCCGACGGCGAGCTCGTAACCCCAGACAAGCTAGCAGCCTGGCTCAAAGAGGATATCCTCTTACGACGCGTTGCCCCGCCGCAAAAGAAACCACGGGCACGGGGTAAGGGCAAGGGCAAAGGAAAGGCTGTAAAGTTACGGCGGCAGCTCGAACAGGAGCAGCTCGAGGCCGCGGCCCTGGCAGAGGCCGAAAGCCTAGCCGAAGCCCTAGAGGTCCCCCTGGCCGAGGCCGCCGAGCTGCTTGCGGACGACCGCGAGGGCTACGTGCCACCCACGGCCCTTGCGCCGGCTGCAGCAGACCTTGCCGAAGGATCTTTGCTTACGAGGGGCACTATCGACGCCTATATCGCGGCCGTTATCGAGCTCTGGCGGCTCCAGGTAGCCCACGGCAACGCAAACACGGAAAACCCCAGGGGCGCCGCCGTACGAGGCTTCCTTGAGCAACGCGGCTGGCAGCGGGGGAAGCACGACCGCGCCTCCTTTAAAGACCGCGGGACTGACGGGATCCAGGCCAGCTATTCACCCGACGAATGGCTCCGGGTCCAGGATCTCCTTCTCAGCGGGGCCGCATACATGCCGCAAAACCTCCGTACGCGAGTTGACCTCCTGTTCGGCCACTACTACCTCTTACGGGGGGAAAACCGCCGTAAGATGGAGCTTGCAGACCTGTCTCTACTCGACTATCCGTCTTCAGAAGGCCCGACCCCCTGTGGCTGCCTCGTTACCCTTTTGCGAGACGGTAAGCTAAACAAGACGGCAAAGAAAGAGTTCATGGGTGCCCTCCGGCACAAGGACCCCTTGTTCTGTACGCAAGGGGCCTTAGCACAGCTCTTCTTCTGGCGCTGGCACGTCGCCGGCGAGCCGTCCCCGTCCTTCCGGCGCCGCCAGGACTGGTATCGGATCAAGGTTCTTGTCGGACGGGACCGCGAGCAGGAGCTCTCGTACCCGACGCAGCTACAAGAGACCTGGCGTATCTTCGGTGCTGCTGGCCTTATGGCGTCAAAGAAGACGCACCTCCCGCGCAGGGTAGGCGCCCAGGACGCGGAGACCCACGGCACGTCGCTCGCCCAGATCTCGCAGGCCGGCCGCTGGAACCAGAGCGTGCTCTGCCAGGCCTATCTTACGCATCTACCGCGCCAGTTCATGCGTATTGTCGCCGGCTTCTCGGCATCACCCGGGGACTACTTCCTCGCGCGTGCGGCCCACGAGCCTCCGTATGTCTTACAAAAGCAGCTCTGGCCGTGGATCGAGGAGTGGGAGCCTCGCTTTGAGGCTCGCGCGCGCCGGCAATGCTGGGCAGAAGGTGGCCTCGACGACGACGACCTAGCCGCCGACGGCTTCCTTAAGCTTATGCGGCGCCTGCGCATAGTACTGTTACAGGACCTGGCTGTATTGCAGCCTCGCTATCCGTCGCTACCCTTCTTCGCCTACGCCCCTTTTAACGGGCCCGAATGGGATGAGTTCGCCGTCGCCGTTCGCTCTGACGCGGTAGGGGCTACGGAGCCGTTAAGCCTGCTCGTACAACGCGCGCTGCCAGAGCTTAGCGGTGTGTTAGAGAGCACACGCGAGGCCGTCTTACAGAATAGCCAGCGGCTGGCCATCCGGCTAGAGGCTCGGCTAGAAGGAATTCAGGGCGGCCTCGATGCCCTCCTCCAAGGCAAGGTCCCTGTCACCTTTACCGGCCACTTTGGAGCCGGGCCAGCAGTGTCACTGGCGCCGGCGCCGGCGCCGTCGACAGCCCCTAACTTGAACTTCAATACGGCTCCGGCTCCGGCTCCGGCTCCAGAGCCTCCAGTACCAGGTATGCCCGTCGTTGCAGCCTTGGCCAAGGTCTTTACAGTGCGGGATGTCTGGAAGGAATGGGAGGAAGGGATTGCAGGTCAGCCGGCCATACGGGTGCTAGAAGAGACGTGGGGAAGCCGCTGGCGCCCGGGGAACGGGATCAGGGTGCAGTTCTGTCGCCGGAAGGTGATCTGGGACGAGCTCTTGGCCCGCACGGCGTCCGGCAAGAGCGAGGAGGAGGCAGTTGCAGAGCTAGAGCTCTTACGCGCTGGCCGGAGCTTGAACCGGCTCGTCGACGAGCTCAAACAGCGCCGCCGGCGGGGCCGGGGCCAGGGCCGGATACGGGTACAGGTAGGGACCCCCGTGCCCGATGACCCAGGCCCGGGACCAAGGCCGACTCGGGGCCAGGGCCATCGGGGGCGCTGGGCTCGGCTAGGGAGGAGGCGGACCGCCCCTCGTCGACGGTAAGCTGGCCGTCAGGTAGGATCTTTATATATTTATAGCAGTAACTAGTCCGTATCTATCTATCTATCTAGAAGGTGTGTTTTTTTATTAATTCTTTTTTTTTTTTTTTTTTTTTTTTTTTTTGAATATTAAGGAGCAGCAGGATCAGCGCATTGCTATGTCGTAGTCCTTGCAGCGAAGCCTGGCCCCCCAGCCGCTGCACACGCAAATATCTCAGCGCCCGCTCGTCTATACAGCGTCGCTCTTGAACCAAACGGACCGCCAGAGCGTAGCAGTCCTCCAGCCCTGGAATTGCATCGATTTGGCTCCTAACCGTCGAGATATTCGCGTGCGCGGCGCCGGGCACTTATCAGATGGTAGTTGTGTAATCACATACGATTTCCCGAAATTACTCCGCAAAACGACCCCACGATAAGTTCTGCTTATCAAACACGTTAATAGATAAATAAGTAGAAGAAAAGCGCTATGAGCCCGCCTGCTACTAGAGCGAGGTACTAAACTGTCTGTATATTGCTGAAAGTGGCAATTGATTCTGTGACGATGGACACGACTCGGTACGACTATGGCATTTTTATTTTATTTTTTATTTATTCAATTTTAATTACACGCCTCAACTAGCGCCAGGGAGCAGATTGCTGTGCATGATATCGGCAGATTGAACATAGGCATAAGAGGCCGAGCTTCATCGGCCGCTTAGAAAGTAGGAAGCAGTTCAAATTAATCATCTCTTCTGCCCCAACCCCATGTTGCACACCTCACCGAACAAATAGGAGGCTGAGCGGCGTCTACTTGGACATCTGTCTGACCAACCGTGGCCGGAAGCCCGGCGAGGACATGGAGGTCTCACTGAATAGGAATTCATTTTCGATATCCCTTTGAGTGCCACAGCCCTTCAGGAAGGCCACTCGCCCCACTTTGCTTAATCATAAGGTTAGTACGTGCGGGGCACCGGAAGTTCGTAAGATATTTGCCAAGTCTGTAAGGTAGCTCTTTGTAACAATCAAAACTGCTGGGACTTTTACCATCATACAAATTAGTATGTAGGGAGAAGTACCGTTAGTTTTTTTTATTTTAATTGGTCCTATGCCCCTGTCGTGACCCCTCTGAAGGGCTGTGGCACTCAAAGGGATAAGAGTTCTCGCTGATGCCGGCTTTGACATTGCCACGGTAGCATGGACTGGTTCATCGGTCTCCGGATTACATTGGTTGCACAAGGCGCAGTAGGGATGGAGGAGTCGCTTTCCCGCGCAGTGATGTTGCTTCTAGCAGCTTTGGTTATGCATTTTTATAACATCTACAACAGCCTGGCAACGCTCATACATTGATTCTAATAGTTTAAAAAAGAATGCATCATCAAGAGGATGCCAAGCTTCCTTGACTGCAGTTCGCAACCGGTCATAAGATTGATCATCCGGGAAGTGTTTCTCAATATTATCCGTCATCTCGTTCCACACGATCGCAATAGGGTTCAAATCCGGCGAGAAGGACAGCCATTCACTAGCTTGATGCCTCGATCTTCGAACTCGGCGAAGAGTCCCAAGTTGTCATCCTTTGACCCTTTACCAATTAGAATTATCTCGGACCGGAGACGTGCACAAAAATGACGCGTAATTATTCCTCGTTGCACCAAATGTCATTATGAATCTTGCGGAAGTCGTCATCATTTCATGCAAAGCGGGCTAACTTCTCCAGGGTTGTTGCGCCATGGTTACATCGGGAGCAGGCCATGACCTACATCAGACCAGCGAGAGAAGGCCTGTCTGGAGAACACCGCCGTGGAGATGGTCGATTCAGTTGTTCACATGCGTGACGTTGAAGCTACGCCACTCGCCACAAGGTGAGGGCTACCGGAAATAGTTTCGCCTCAGCATCCTTGCACTGAACATCGACGAAGACCGCCAGGGGTCCTTCTTATAAAAATAACGAGTCACCGCGGACCCTCCAATGCCTCATCATATCCACTGAATAGGGTGAAGAATTGACAATAAGGACAACATAAAGAGTAACGAAATGGCGCACAAACTACATTCTTCAATCAACTCGACAATGCAGGGCGATGACAATGTCTGGACTCAAAGGTCGCCTGTACCGTTCTTTGTGGCATTTAGCGGCGCCATTGTTTTATCCTTCATGATGTAGGCGATTCCTACCTAATTCTTTGCTTTTCACGTCTGTGCTAAGGAACAAAAGTGTCTCGTGAAAGTGAGAAGACGTCATCGCCAAGCTCAGAGGAATGTCATGGCTGCAAAACCGAAATCGAAGGATATGATATCCCTGCAGGCGCTGAACGATGCAAGTCCATCCCAGAAGTACGAGGTAAGAGACTTAGGGAGGCAGGCAACCGGGGCTTCAACGTATGCCAGCTCAGCTGAAGTCTGGTGAGCAGTTTCAAGTTAAAGTGATAATTTTCTCTACCCATGTTGATATCAGTGTTAGTGCAATCTGCCTCGAAGTGCTCGTGGATCGGGACGATGTCCGACGGTTGCAATGTCAACATGTGTTCCATTCGAGTTGCATCGACTCTTGGTTTCAGAACCGCCACGTTGACTGCCCGTTATGCAAGTCGGTTTTTATTTTGAACAGGCAAGATGATTTAAGGCTAGAGTGTGTTAGGTAAAAGAGCTTAGAGGTGGGGTTGGGGAACTGTGTTAAAGCCTAGTAAATATTGGCTAAGTAACTAGACACGAATATGGCTTGACTGGCTGTGAGATGTGTTATATCGCAAGTATCTAATAAGGACCATGCAAATTACGGATTGGTTCAGCGACGCCTACTGCTGCATGTGGATCATTGGTCCTCACATCTGTTTACGCTGGTTCAACTAGAGGATAGCAAAGAAGAGTGGAATGCTGCATTGTTTCGCCTTCTCTACGCATCTAAGGTGCGTCATTGCCAAAGGAAATGCCGTGTAGTCTGCAGTCAGTGCATAATTCTATGTGGTAACTCTTCGAGAGGATGATGGGAGCAATATCGAGTCAGTTACAGGAGGCAGTCAGGGAGATTAGCTTTAGCTTAGACATTGTTTGTTCCTCTATACTGCTTGCGGAAGGTCTGCAACGGTAGGGTGGTCTGGTGAAGCCACCCGCGTCGTCAGCTCGAATTGACTTGCCAGATTTCTCGGTTGGCGGAGAAGAGCAAAGGCGGAGGGTGAAGGAAGCATAATGTCGTTGGATTTCATCGGGTTAGGCGTCGATCAGTAAGGAACGGCACGCGTCGAGGAGAGGTAAATAGACTGGCACCGATGCGGTTTGATGTTATGGGGGGGCGAGAGACGTGAAAGTTAAGAAGCTACCTTCTCTTTAACCAATTTGAAGGCACTGCTCGGGGTAGCACACTAATGAAAGACCTGAGTAGTAACTCTGATTGGCCAGATTCGCTCACCAGGCCCTGACGCCTAGCAGGTTCCGGGTAAGCTGCAAGGACGCCCGACAGCGTGGCAGATTCGAGCTTTCATCATATATCATGTATCAAATATATCAAATGGCATTTCAAATCCAGAGGTTTGGATTTGTTTGATTTGAAATAAGATTTTGGCATATTTGATTGATTTGTTTGGCAGTTTGTTTGATTGCATTTGATCTGTGGGCAGCGCTGTTCTTGGCGAGGCAAGCCGAGTTTCATCTCAGCGAAACGCCATTGCCAAAGCCAAAGCTTACTCCCGTTCGCATCGCATGATGTGTTTTTACTGAAGTGGCTTGAGCTAGAGGCTGCACCGACCTCGAGACATGCGGACATAAATCATGTCGAATTCGGCATTACCAGCCCCCGGCCCCCCTTTTGCAAAGTTAGCCCATGCGAGGCTCACCTGGCAGCCAATGTCGTTGGGCTTGAATGACGAAGTTGCTGGTTGAGAACTTGGAGGCCAGCCAGGGTTCCCCAATGTGCCGCCGCCGGTCGGTGCTAATGGAGGGTGCCACAAGGCAAGCTCCTGATCAGTAATTCGTTTTAATACCCATCGCTAGGGCTGCGCATCCGAGCTGCATTTCTTCCAACCAAACCAAGCCCTTAATCCCTTTCTTTGCACGACGCGCCATGGTCAGCCCGGTCGTTCCAGCTCAGCAGCCAACATGGCTGGGGAAACGGGCCCCATCACGGCATCACTACCGGTCGACATGACCATCGCCGGCTTCTTCGCGATCGCGTGCTACAACTGTGTCGAGATCCTCATCTCGCTGCTCAACCGCTTCAGGCGCCACGACGGCTTGTACTTCTGGAGCATCGTTGTCGCGACGCTAGGAATTGTGCTGCACTCGATAGTCGTTCTGCTGCGTTACTACAGCCTTGGACCGAATTTTCTACTCGCGGCTTTAACGTGCGTCGGATGGTATGGCATGGTCACTGGACAATCTGTTGTTCTTTATTCGAGGCTGCATCTCATTGTCTCGGATAGGGCAAAGATGCGGTGGGTGCTGGTTATGATCATCACGGATTTCTTCATCCTGCACGTTCCGGTTACGGTCCTGTTTCTTGGTAGCAACACGCGGCAGTCGAGTCGGTTTCTGCCAGCATTCAACCTTTAAGAGCGCATTCAGCTCGCATGCTTCTCCATCCAAGAGACCATCATCTCCGGCCTTTATATCTGGGAAGCATCTCGCGGTCTCAAACCCATCTTCGCCATCAGAAGGACGACGGAGCGCAAAGTCATTCGACACCTTATCATTGTCAATATTCTGGTCGTGCTCCTTGACGTCAGCCTCATTATCACTCAGTACCTGGATCAATTTCAGATTGCGACCACATACAAGCCTGTGGTTTACAGCATCAAGCTAAAGATGGAATTCGTCGTTCTGAATAAGCTGTTGCTTCTTGTGCGGCATCGGGAATGCAACTGTATGCAGGTTGTAGATGAACCTGGGAACGGTTTACCCCGACCGTCGTACCTCAATATGACAGAATGTCGGACGAATGAACAAGCTCCTGCGGGATTCAACGACACAGGGATCCAGCTACATCAACTCTGAAGTACTACTCTTTGACAGCCTGTTCGAGAACTTCTCCGCTCTCTGGAGATTGTTTCAAGACATGCTCCAAGATGAGCATGCTGGTGAAGTATTTATCCTTATTGATGCCCTGGACGAGTGCGAAAGATCCATGCGCAAGGCTCTGCTCCGTTATATGAGAAAACTGTTTCAAGCATCCTCAAAACCAACAGAACACTTCAAGTTTCTGCTAACCTGCCGGCTTGAGATAAGAGACATTGAATATGAGCTAGCCGGAATTGGCGTATTTTTGAGGATGGACTCGAGCGAAGTTAATGCCGGTCTTCCGATTACATAAACCTCAAGGGTGAGGATCTAGCGCAGAGGAAATAGTATAGCCAAAGTCTGAAAGAAGATGTCAAAAAGGCTCTAAAGAGTCGAGCCAGAGGCACCTTCCTCTGGTTGTCTTTGATGGTCAATGAGCTTGAGAGCACACCGAATTATGAGGTTGCAGATAAACTCAAGGATCTTCCCGAGGGGCTTGACGAAACTTACACCAGGATTTTGGACGACAGCATTCCGAAGAAGAGGCGGGAGGACGCTCGATTTCTCTTACCCAGCATTGTCGCTGCGTGGCGACCCCTGACCAAAAAGGAGCTAGCGGCCTCATTCGCGTTTTGGAAGACTGGATCAGTAGTGGGTGATCATGATCTTCATGATTACATGGACATATGTGTGTCGTGCAGCTCTATCATCTATCTTGACGTTGCTAGTAATAACGACGAGACTACAGCCAACTTCTGCCACCAATCTGTCAAAGATTTTCTACTGAAAAACCACAGTGGCTTAAGTGGACCGTGGTACCAAACGTCCTCGGATGGCGCGAACCTTCACATGTTCCAGATGTGCTGGCGTTACTTGAGCAATGATATGTTCTTTCACGGCAGACTAGTCATCAGTCGCCGGAATAACATGCTGCTCAAAACACCGACGGAGGATCTGCAAACCCACTTGTACCGGTATTCATTCTTGGAATATGCATCCAGCGAGTGAGCGGACACGCAATAGCAAGTTATCCAGCTATATTAAAGGTCTTACAAATCGATACCGTCAGAATTCCAACATTACGCGACGCTTGGTTACTACGGACGGCTAAAAAAGGTGACGAGCAAGAGGCCATCGTCACGTTGCTAGTTCCCACCGAAGGCATCGATGTGAACTCGAAGGATGAGGATAGAAGGACGCCGCTACTATGGGTCTCCGAAAACGACCACAAGGACATCGTCAAGCTGCTGCTTGCAAGGGCAAGTGCGAATACGGAAGATACTATTGGTCGACACCATTCTCATTCGCTGCCATGAACGGATATGATACCGTCGCAATGGCAATACTTAGCCATAAAGCCATTGATGTCGACCAAAAAGGTCATTATGGTTCAACACTGTTATCAATAGCTGTACGAAATTGTCTCACACAGATAGTCAAAGTGCTGCTGGCTACTGGACAAGTGAACTTTGACACTCAGGATTGTTTCGGAGGGACTTTATGGTAGAGGGCTAGAAGATATGGAAATACCAACATTAAACAAGCACTATATGGCTACGCAGAGAAGAGAAGCATAGCAGTTTGTCAAAACGACGAATCTACTGCCATGAGTCTGATATCTCATGACGAGACATCCAGCCGGTGCGTTGTTTGCACTTTGACCATTCCGGAAAACGAGGTTATATACAAATGCAGAGTTTGCTACGGTGGGGATTTTGACATTTGTTCGGATTGTTATATGATTGGTGGGCGTTGTTTGGGAGACGATCATGAGTTGGCTCGAGGGAAAGACAAGGAGGAATGGGTTAGCCTCCTTAGAAATTCGGCGCGCCCTGTGGATTCCCATAGTGGCCGGCTAGCCCAATCCGGTAAGTCATTTGGTGTTTATGTTTGATATGTTCTATCTTCCCTTCTCAGCTTAGTCTTCCCGTCGCCATCGCAAACTTGTATAAATGTAGGTATGTATGTATGTACGTATGTACGTATGTATATTTTGCGTCCGGGGGGCCTTCGGCCCCGAAATGTCCCCTATTGGGGCACAGGATGTGCTGAGCTAAGGAGGTCTATCTACTACGAAATGCTATTGGCTGTGGGAGGACCAGTGCTTCGCGACACGAAATTAAGATTCCCGTCAGAATGCAATTTCTGCACATTTTACAGTTTTGACAATAAATTTGAGGACTTATCTCTATCATTCCTAATATTATCATTTGATCATTTGGTTACCTGTTTCATGAAGAAAACCCCATCTTAATTGGACTTGAACTTCCCGTGGAAATCAGGTTTCAGTTGGAAGGCTAGGCATTTTACCTACCTGTGTACGACTTCTTCTTGGTGTGTTGTTTGCACCTTCAAAATATCTTTTCACCCAGCACTCCTGCGCAATGTAAACAACAGCACCAAAAACCCCGATAAGAAGGGCCAGTCGCGATCTCTTGTAGATAATGCGCGTCTTTGCGGCTACACCAGCAGGATTGGCGGCGCTCAATTTCGGCAGTAGGGCCAGCACAACGTTTTGTTTACCCACACGGCCACTGTCAACTTGCTTTGTCCTCTCCTCCCAATTTTGTGGTCTTCGCTAAGTGGCTCCAGAACCCATCGAAGACGACGGAAACGGCGTCGTGCACCAGCGGTAGAGTGGATATAAGTGCAATCTCAGAATCGTCGTATTGTGAAGTTCGTGGGGCACTCACGCCTGTGTTTGTATGTTGGTCTCAGCAGGTGGTCCAAAATACCTCGTGTACAGCGTTGGGGCCTTCACAAATATCGTATCTGTCGCGAACAGTCAATCTATTTAGGCTTGATATGTGGCAAAGAGGTAATTGGCATAGTAACTAACTGGTGAAGAGCTTCCCTGCGTCGTATCGATCGTTGTGATTGCTGGTAGCTAAGCTCGAGGTGCAGAGGGAGCTGTTGGCAGAATCTAAAGGCACTAACAAAAAGGAATAGGCCCACCAGTAGTTATCAACAGGCATGGTTCCTGGCATCGCTTCACTGATGTGAGGCTCAGGATGATCTTTCGTCTGAGCCGAAACCGTCCTTCTCCCCGGTCAAAACGGTAAATAAATCAGACCCAATGATGCATAGTTAGGAACAAGTCAATTAATGATAAAAATGCTGCGGATCTACCAACTAAATCCTAAGTATACATGGTGTATGTAGTAAAGCCTTTGTACAGAGAACGACCTACGTCGATGGTACGAAAAATCAGGCATTAGTAAACGTCGAGGTTGTGTGCTGAGAGGATTGCGGTATTAGCAAGGTGTACCTCGAGTACCTAGCAAATATGCACCGGAAAGTGGCCTAGGATGGTTTATTTATGGCAGAGGATTTTGAGACTTTCTGCACCGTAGTTGACAAATGATGCAGCATGGCCGCTCATGGGCTCAGGCTTTGCTGCACCGAGTGCGAGCCTTATGGCCGATGTGCTTCTCCAGGTTTCGGGCCGATCGAACTTGCTTTGAGTTGACGCTTCCTTTTCAGTTTGGTATAGTGCAGGCCACATGCATTGCATAGTGTCCTCGCCCCATCAGGTCCGCGGCGCCATTCAGGCGTGTCAATTCGGCTGCATTTATGGCATCTGCCAGGGCGGGCCGTACGCTACCAACATGTCAGTTTTGCGCTTTCCCCTTTTATAACCAAACTTACGGCTCGTTGCTTCTTGATTTCCGTCATGCCAAATGAAGGTTGCATAGCATTGGCAGAAATGGGCGCATGGTTCTCCTCCTTGTAAAGACACTTCATCTTCACTCCTTTATGAGTTCGCTCGTTCTGTATCGATATTTGCACCAAGTCCTTCACATGTTCCAGAGAACGCTTGATGAGCTCCATGTTACTGAGCATATCGCTGAGTTCCGATTCTGTCGGCAATCTTTCCGGGATAAGGTGAGTCCCGTGCTGCTCACGAGCAATTCGATTGCACGCTTCGGCACAGTGAAGAATGGTGCGGGATGAGGAACTAATCTAGCGGTAGTTAGTGTTACCGATCTCGCATCTCAGCTTATTTCAATTCACTAGACTCAAAGAATCTTGGTAGCTCCAGCTCCCAACTTGCCCATTAACTGGAGCGTCATATATGGCTGGAGGAGCATAATCGTGCCTGGGAGGGGTCGGATACGCGGGTAGAGGCATTTGGCGGCCAAGACGTAGTTGTCGGGGCTGATAGGTAACCGGAGCTGGAGGGGGGGGTGGCGGAGGTGGGTGCGCATACATTCCGCTGAGAGGAGGATGAGGCTCCGGTGTCTTCTGCCGCTCGGGGTGGTGATGCTGGAAAGGAATCTCCGCCTTGGCTGAGAGGCTCTGGCTGCTGTCAGAGGCAGGAAAAAGTGACGACAGGCTGGTGAAAGGTGGCCTAGGAGGATCCGAGAAGACAGGAAGAGCATGCTGTCGGAGAGGGAAGGATGAAGCCGGGAGTAGCTGCTGCAAAAATGGTTGCTTCTCGGTCTTGTGTAATGGTTGACGAACAAGTGCGAAAGGAGGGGAAAGGCAGAAACCAGTCTGGATGCTCGAAGGAGGTCTAAAAGTATAAGGGCCTGGCTCGGTGCCTTGAATTACCTCTGAGATGGAGGGCAGCGATTGACGGTTCGGAGACTCATGGCAGTCGTCCTGCTTTCGGGGTTCAATAGAAAATACCATGCTGGAGATGCTAGCACCGCACGAGGGATGAGGATAGCCCGAGAAGAAAACGGTTGAGTTTGAT
Organism: Fusarium oxysporum f. sp. lycopersici 4287; assembly: GCF_000149955.1. Taxonomy (NCBI): domain Eukaryota; kingdom Fungi; phylum Ascomycota; class Sordariomycetes; order Hypocreales; family Nectriaceae; genus Fusarium; species Fusarium oxysporum. The sequence continues at coordinate 208,842 of NW_017264845.1, forward strand.
AGTGAGTGGCCGATGTAGTGAGAGTTGCCGTGGCCGTGGTGGGAGGTTGCCCGATACGGTCTCTTGAGAGGACCCCTTGAGATGGACGAGTGGTATCGATGATGCTGAGAACGGTATGGTTGGGAAAGACGGATTGCTCAGAGATAGTAGCAAAATGGCCGCTCTCTGAGCGAACTGATTGTTACCATGGGGCAGGACAGACAAAATCAAGAGAGGATGCTATAGCAGCTCTTATACTGGGATTCAGATGGATTTCACTGCCTGGCAGAGACAGTCGCTTTCATAGCGGGTCCGTCAACTACCGATCTGGCCTAGTTAGACCCTGGATGGGGTCCCATGCAAGGCGAAGGTGGGGTCCGCGGAAATATCAATAGGCGAGGAAGCAAATAAACACATACTTAAGGCGGCACAAGCCTCCAAGGCGGTCACGACAGGGGTATGGGATCAATCAGAGTAGGAGTCATGCCGTTACAGAAGAGTGACTCCGAATTTGATTCTATTGTGACTATCAAATCTTGTAACTCTTATGTACGTGGGGTCAAGTTGGTAATGTGACCTCTTGGAGGTTTGTGCCGCCTAAAGGGATAAGCAGCCTCCCAGAGCCCAGTCTACAATGGATTGTGCTGCAATAAGCATGAGGCTTTCACCTAGATTATTTCATGAATCAGATGTCCACAGCATCAGTGTCCCCCGCTTGTTGACTATGCTACAGAGTATCCGTACAATTCTCTCGCTTACCCTGATCGTCTTCCCTGGATGAGATCAAGCTCGAGATTGAGTAATTATTGTTGTTGTGGCGGAGGGGGGAGGTCAATGCGCATCTAGTTCCAGCCCCGTGTCCCCGAAGCTAGTTGTCACGCGCTAGCACGGTCGTAAGACTTACATGCATTATGCATTCCCAATTGGGCTAAGGCCCATGGTGCTAGCTGTCGGGGAAATCGAGGGTCATGAATTTGATCATTTCGTGCAGGCGGCTGTGAACTCCCTTGCCTAATGACATTCCAACAGTTTCTGCTCGATTTTTCCCTTTGAATTCCTAGGCAAATTAGGAACCCGAGCCATACACACTTTTGAAGGTGAGAGCCTCTCCCAGGTTAGGGTCCTTGAGTTGCTCGTAACGGGGGTATTCCAGCTATGAGCTGCGCCATTTTTGAGGAGATATGCAACCCATCTTTCACTATAAACAACTCATTTTTGAATAAGACAAATAGACACAAAAAGGCGGAATAGCTCGAGTGGTGTTAGGGACAATATGTTGATGTGAAAATTGCGTTTTTCTACGTTCAAAGGCACCAACTCGTGCCCGCAGCTCTCATCCGCCGGAAGATCTGGCGGGCAGCTCGATTTGGGGTCTCAAAGCTCTCGCCACTGTAGGCACTAGGTGACTGCGTTCCTTGAAGGATTGATTCCATGTCATTGATCAAATTGAACAGAATTTGTATGGGGATTTTGTTGAAAATGCTTCATAAAATCTTCAATCCGGGACTTGCACCTCTCGCACTGAGAATGATTGCATAAGGCAAGTGGGGTGAGTGATTTTCCCAAAGGCTATGCCGACTGAAGTGATAGTTGGAAACATCACAACTCTAACCAGAGAGTCGGAGAAGATGGCCGCCCGGTAACTGCAGTGGTGAATAAAAAACTACTTTCATACCATAGACGAGAACACAAAGCTAAACTCCCATCATGCAAGGGTCAAGTGGGACGGTGGCAAAAACTCCGCCGGCCAAAACCTCCTAGCCATTGACTATTGGACTGGCTGGTATGCATACTCTCATTTACGCTCTGGGTCGCTCAAGTTTAGAGGAGTGGTGGGGTATGAGGACATAAGGTCAAGTGTGAAACAGGCCGGGAGGCATAGAGCTTCGGGAAGGCGGTCATCTACCCTCCTTATTTTTTTGGCTTTTCCTTCTTTTTCTCATATTAATTGTCGCAGGCCGGGCATGGTCTCAATGATCCTCAGGAACAACAGCCCTTAGTAATCAAGCTGGGTGATTTAAAGTAAAACCTGTGGGTTGGAATACCCCACACAGAAGACAATCAATCAACTCACTACTGCTGCTCATTATGAATGACCCGACCTTCAATCCACTTTAAGCACGCTCAGTGCGACAGTTATGAGCCCGGAGACTCTTCCGCTACGTCGCACGCGATATTTATCACCATTACCAGCTTTCCTGTCAACCTGGACGCAATGAAATCTTTCTTCCGACAGGAAATTCTCTTCAGAGAAACCGGAACGAAGTTGGACCGGTTGCATTATGCTTACTGCGGGGTTCATCACCAGCCGCGAAAGCAGCAACTACAGAGAAGACTCAGAAAAACTGATATTTTCATAATGATTTCAATTAAAAAGGAAGCTAACGCATTAAATAGAAGTCAACTAAAAAGTGAAGTTAACATTGCCTTTACCAAAAATCATCAAACACAAGATGTCGATCAAAGACCATAACCTCGCTATGCTCAACGCCCGTGAAGACTGGACGAACTGGATTAATTCTATCGAGGACCTTGCTGTGCGTAATGATGTCTGGAACTATTGTGATCCAGAAGGGATCGAAAATCTGGTCTTTACTGCGACCAAACCATCAGACTCAGCGAGCAAGGATACGATCCAGAAATACCACAGCCTCCAGGCTATCTACGAGAGCGAGAAGAAGAAATATGACAAGGTCTCTGATCGCATCGACCTCACGGTGTGTCAGGAGTTCAAGCAACACTACCTCGGAATCCATGACGTCCGCGGCAAACTCATCGCGCTGGCTGATAGCATCCAACCCACCGCGAAAGATCAGAAGCAGAATGTCAGGACCGAGTTCGAATCGCTTAAGAAAGGCCCTGGCAACACTAGTCTTGACAAATGGCTTAGCCGCTGGCCTGCTCTCGTCAGCAACGCCAAGCGTTACAAGATCGAGAATCTCAGCGAGTCACAGATTTGTGATGCGTTCATTGAAGCATCTCGTGAAGTCAACCCACCGTTCTACAACTACATGAAGTCCAAAGAAGCTCAGGTTGAGAACGAGAAGAACCTCATCAAGGAGGCTGCAAAAGCCATGGAGAAGATCTCAAACGCGTTTCTCACCGCGCTTAACGAGATTAATCCTGACCATGCCAGTAACGGCTCTATCACCGTTGCAAGCTCGGCTGATTCTGAAGAGGACGAAAATGATCAAAATGATGATGCCACTATTGTTCAGAAAGCTCAGAATACAACGAACAGAGCTCTCAGGGCCTTCCGCAAGCTCAACCCAACCCTCTCCGAGAAGAAGATCACGATCGGATTCTGTATTAGGCAATTCAGAACAATGGCACCACCGAAGGAGAACGCTACTAGGGGACGAGCAGCCCATGCCACATTCCAAGATAGGAAGCATGGCAATGGCTGGGACTCGCAAAACGAGGAGAGCCAGCCCCAGCAGAAAAGACAGCGAACACAACCTTCATCTTCGAGCACAAACCCTCAACAGTGCGTATGTGGCATGTCTCACAAGTATGCTGACTGCTACTACCTAAATCCTTCGAAGGCACCAGAAGGATGGACACCAGCCATCCTGTCCAATCGAAAGTCATCACTGCAGTCAAAGGGAGCAGGAGGCTTCGGACAAACATCGAAAAGAACTTCAGGAGAAACAAGATCAACCTACCTAAGTTCTGGCAGTCTGACAGTACGGAGAATCAACACAAGACTCCGACAGAAGACGAGACTTCAAACACTGCTGCCGCGTTACCACGCAAATCAAGAGCTGCATTTGTCACGTCAAAGTTCGCACTCAGCACAACCGCAAAAGACGAGTACGGCGACTGCTTTCGACTCGACAACTGCGCGGATACGCATGTCTGCAATGACCTATCTCGCTTCACTAAATACAAGCCTCTGGACAATGAAGTCATCGAGTTTGGCGACTCAGGCACATACATCACGGGTGTCGGCAATGTCACAGTCCATGTTGATACCCCATCGGGTCCAGGCTTAATCCAGATCGAGAATGTTGCCCATGTTCCCGGATTCCACTGGAACCTCATCAACACGCACTCTCTCGAACAACAAGGCCTCTATTTTAATACTAGGACCTGTTGGATGGAGTATTCGGATGGATCAAATGCCTTCAAGGCAACAAAGTATGGTGCTTTCCGAGTGGTCGAACCTTGCATGAAGGACGCTGTCTTCAAGGCAAAGTCGCACCAAGAGGCTGTGAAGTCATTTGCAATGGCGACCAAGTCGAGAACACCTCAAGTGGCAATAGCATCTATGGATATCTGGCACGCAAGGCTTGGCCATATCCGTAAGGAAGCTCTCGAACACGTGCCTCAAGTAGTCGAAGGAGTCGCACTTGGCACTCACGACTTTGAACGAAAATCTGAGCTTTGTCCCGAATGCCAACTCGGACAGGCGCACCAGCAAATCTCACGTGTACCAACCTGGAGGGGAACCTACCCTTTCGAAAGGATACATCTCGACCTTGTCGATATGGAGGAAGCCTTCAACGCCGACTCCTGGGTCGCTCACTTTTATTGCGACCACTCGGCTTACCACGTGTCCTTCAATCTCCCGAACAAGGCTCAAGAGGAACTCCTGTCGGCTACGCAAGAGTTTCTCGCCATTACAAACGACAACTGGGGTTTCACTACGCGGTACATCCGATCAGATGGCGAGAAAGGTCTGGGCAAGAAATGGAAGCATTTCATTACAATGAAAGGAATCATCTTCAATCCATCTCCACCAGATACGCCAGATCAGAACGGTCCTGCCGAACGTTCTGGGGGGGTGATCATGACTATCGCTCGCAAGCTTCGAATACAGGGAAATCTACCTCAGAAACTCTGGCCCTACATCGTTGCTCATGCTACCCGCCTCCTCAATCGCATCCCGGTTCAACGAAAACAATGGCGAACTCCGTTTGAGATGGTTCATGGCAGAAAGCCGAACCTCTCTCATCTCAAAATCATTGGCTCTCTCGCCTATGTATTGATCAAGAACAAGAAAGCTCGTCCGGCCAGAGCGAAACTACAAGAAAACGCGCTCACGGGATGGCTTGTCGGATTCGACGCAACTAATATCCACAAAGTTTGGATTCCACACCTCGATCGTGTTATTGTATCTCGTGATGTTCAAATTGACGAGAAAGTCATGTACGATCCACAGCTTGCCACAACTCGTCCTGAATCAGGACAGGCTCTCGCCATTACGGTCAACGAAGTTGATCTGGACGAAGAAGATGTTGAGCCATTGCCTATCACGGAGGATATAGCAACATCAGTTCCTGTTTCGATCCAAACAGAAGTAGAGCCACCTCCACTAGGGTTGCTTCTCACACCACAAAGCTCACCTGAACGAGCAACAGCAGGGGAAATACAGGTTGAACAGCCAGACGTGTTGCGGCCCCCGAATCAAGCAGCTCTCCATCAAGCATCATCGCATCCTCGGACAAATATGTCAGGAGAAGAGGCACCCAGAAAGGAAGGAACAACGGACGCCGAGGTGCTCCAGAACCTTCGGACAACTTCTGGGAGAAACATCAAACTGTCTCTGAGAGGTCAGGATGCAATCGAAACATTCAAACCGCGCTCCACCCTACATCGAGTTCAGAAGCGAGCACGAAGACAGGCATACACCCTACGACTGGAACGCGCGAAGCTGGGACATCAGATCGCCCACGCCTTCGCAGCTGCACGGTCAATCCGAATCCATCGGAGGGACCTGCTACCACCACCTGAATTCTGGCATCAACTAAAACGGCACCCTGAGAGAGAAGGCTTCAAACGAGCTGCAGGCGCCGAGATCAACTCACTCAAGGAGAAGAAATCCTTCCAACTAGTTGATTGTCCAGAAGGCAAACAGATACTGCCGCTCAAATGGGTCTTTACCTACAAACTGGATGATACAGGACATCTCATTCGTCATAAAGCCCGCATCTGTGTCAGAGGTGATCTCCAACACCACTCTGGTGAAGACATCTACGCAGCAACCGGTGCTTATCGAAGCTTCCGGATTCTGATGGCTCTCGTCTGTGCGTTTGGGCTGATATGTCACCAAGTTGACTTCAAGAACGCCTTCGTCAACGCTGAAATGGACGAGGAGGTCTACACCACATGCCCACCGGGATATGGTCAATCAGGAAAGGTCTGGAGACTGCTCAAAGCGCTCTATGGTCTGCGCAAGTCACCAAAACTGTGGTACCATGAACTTGTACGGTTCCTCAAAGACCTGGGATTTGAACAATGCCCAGATGAACCATGCATTCTCATTAACAACGAGACTCATCTTGTCTTGTTTCTTTACGTCGATGATCTTCTCATCATCGCACAATCTGACTACCTCCAACAAGTCAACGAATTCAAAGCAGCAGTAAACGGCAAATACGGGATTAAGGATTTGGGAGAAGCAATCACCTTCCTCAACATCAGGATCCTTCGAGATACCAAGGCCAAGAAGCTCTGGATCTGCCAGGATGGATATATCGACAAACTTTGTAACAAGTTCGGGATCGACAAATCAATGAGAACGACAACTCCTCTCATTCCGTCGTACCGTCCCCAACCTTTCGAAGGACAGGCCACTATTCGACAGATAACAGAGATGCAAGAAAAGGTAGGATCAGTTCTGTATGCGGCAGTAGTAACAAGACCAGATGTCTCCTATGCAGCTAGCCAGTTAAGCCAATTCGCTATGAACCCTTCACCAGAGCACCTGCGGTATGCGAACAGAGTTCTCTCATATCTCCAGACCACACGGTACTATGCCATCGAGTTCTCGGGCTCTGTGGATAAGGCCACAGCAGTAGAGACAGGCGATGATGAAGTACTACAGCAGTCAAGCGACGCATCGTTCGCGGATGATCCAGAGACTCGAAGATCCACCCAGGGCTATCTCATGAAGTTGTTTAGCGGGGCAATCATGTGGCAGTCTTCAAAACAGAAGACTGTAACCACGTCAACGACTGAAGCGGAACTGTTATCGCTGTCTCATACAGCGAGGGAGACAATAGCTCTATACCGACTGTTCGGTCAGATATAATTCGATCCAGAACACCAACCACGCATCCTCTGTGACAATCAACAAACAGTGGGACTGGTCCAGAAAGAGAGACCACAACTAACATCAAAGTTAAGACACGTCGACATCCACAATTTTTGGCTAAGACAGATCCATCGAGACGGCAAAATTACAGTTCAATGGGTTCCAACAACAGACATGCCTGCAGATGGCTTCACAAAACCTCTTTCAGCAGAAAAGCATTCTCACTTCGTGAAACAATTGGGCCTGGTTGATATCTCACTGCGGATTGATCCAGAACACGTTTCAGAGGAGGATATCGATCAGGATGATATGCAGATCTCATCTGATACAGACTGAAATCTGGGGGGGTGTGTCGCAGGCCGGGCATGGTCTCAATGATCCTCAGGAACAACAGCCCTTAGTAATCAAGCTGGGTGATTTAAAGTAAAACCTGTGGGTTGGAATACCCCACACAGAAGACAATCAATCAACTCACTACTGCTGCTCATTATGAATGACCCGACCTTCAATCCACTTTAAGCACATCCAGTGCGACATTAATATACCGCTATAACTCATGAAATTCGGTAGCGCCTGTGGGTCTAAGCTAAGGAATGGGCCCGCAGTTTCTAACTGTATGTGGTTACCACCAATTTGCGAACCCAACCTCCACTGTCCTTCCCCTCCTTGGTAACTCGCCGATATCTCGACTTCTAACGGTCGCAATGACTTCTAATTTTAGGAATGCATTTATTGATATCATATGTATATGTATGCGAAAGAACGGCAATTTTTGGCGACCCTGATGAATTTCACAGATGTAACCGAAGATTTCGATGACGACGAATGCTTCGAGATCGGACAGACCTACCGAAAGGCCCGTTGAGAACGCGAACGTGTTGTTGGACCCCTGGTTGCCGTGTTCTGATTATCTCTCATAACGGGTAGCCGCGCTTGACTACGCGTGGCAATCGGCTGTGAGGTCAGCGACTCTTCGGGGCTCATGCGGTCAGAATATTCGTCGTTATCTGACCCTTGAAGAGGTGATAGAGGGATATCCTTTTCTTCGTAGTCCCCGGCTACAACGATTGTATCACCCGTCGGTGTTTCTGGCGATCGTAGCGGTGACTCCGGGCTTTGGGGTGCTCCCTGCTCACCCCCGAGGGCTTCTAGCTCAGTCTGTAGTTGTGCACTTGGCGACTCGCTTGCCTCGGCTGTTGCGAAGCTCTCAGATGTTGCGTAAGTGTCTGCGATGCTTCTGTCGTCTCCCTCGGCGTCAGGCCTGCTCATAGGCTCTGGTGTCGCTTCTGGGGTCTGAAGTCCATTAGTGATCTGAATCGGTGCATGCTGGTTTTGGTGCTCGATAGCGCTTTCCGCGGGGTTAGCGCTGCTTTCTTCAGTCACCTCCACCCCCGAGTTCAGACCCTCGGATTCTGTAACTTGGATAGGTCTTTCCGGTAAGTCCACCTCGTCATCGTCATCGAGATTTAGGATCCACGATTTGAATACCCTCTCCGGGAGCTCTTCCGAGCGTTCTTTATCCGGTTTGTAGAAGATATGCTCATTGAACCTGACGTTGCGAGTGACTACGACCTTCTCAAGCCGAGGAATCCAAATCCGGTAGATGTTATGCGCTGTGTAGCCCACTAAGTACCCGATATGGCCTCTGGGGCTCGTTTTAAACGCCTTCCTATGCGTCCCGGCTTCTCTGTCTCGATCTAATGGATATGCGCGGCAGCCATAGGCATGCACGCCGCTCCAATCAGGTCTAAGGTCTGCCGTGTGCTCTCTTATCTGTAGTGGCGCTTCGCGCCTGAACCAATTTTGTAATACCTCTATAGGTGACTGCCATCCCTTTGTGGCTTTTGGACTTATATTAAGCAGGAATGCCGAGGTTTGCGTGCTCTCTGGCCACAGCGAATGGGGTAGCTGTGCTCCATTGAGCATTGCATTTGACTTTTCTGATACCTCTTTTCCTGCTCTTTCTGAGCCTCCATTAGGTTCCTTCGTGTGTGGTGGTGCTAGCTCAACATCTATGCCTTCAAATCGCACCCATCGGAGGAAGTCGGTGTTTCCTGATGCATGGATCACAGCTGGCTCATTATCACTGCGCAGTTTGCCGATAACAAGGCCGAATTGGCGCTTGACCCAGCGTTCAAACTGAAATAGCGCGTTAAACACCACTGAGCCTTTCTTGCTTGCTAACGGGATAGCGTATAGCCAACCGCTATATTCATCTTTTATAATCAACAGGTAACATGAGCCGTTATACCCCGGTTCGTACTCTTGGAGGTCCCAATGGACCCTCCAAAACGGCCTTGGGGCGCGCTCATCTGGCTGACGGCGACTGATAACCTGGGTTGCGTATGTTCGAGCACAGGTCTCACAGTTAATACGCGCTGTTCCGTTGATTCGCACGTTCCTAGCATGGTATACAAGCTTCTGAAGGGCTTCCTTACCCAGGTGCCCTGATCGGAGGTGCCACAGGGCTTCGCAATCATCTCGCGGTCTCCTGGTATCTCTAGATGATCTCCATGCTCGGGAAGCAAAGAAATGCATTACGCTTGCGCCATCGCGCCAGAGAACCACCTCATTGCTGATCGGAATCACATTTTCGAGCATAGGATGGTCTATAGGAGAGTAGGCAGAAACAGGCTTCAATTGAAGTATCAGAACGTTATACTTGCGCTGCAGCTGTATGAGAACAACGCTCTCTCTCGGGGTTCCCCATCGCAGTGAGCAGTCAAAACCCGAATACCATGCTCCTGACGTGCGCAAAAGGGCTTCTGAGACGATATTCGTGTGGAATCCCTCCACGACGACGACTTCGCTTAGGGTCAGTGATTGGGTCTTTGGTCCCGAGGGCCCGTTCATGATCTTGCGGATCACCCTAGTCCCCTTTCCTAAGATTGGAAAGCTTGTATCGCCGGCTTCCACATAGTCCCCGTGGGTAGGGACGAAGGAGTCCTTTTCGAGCATGGCTATACTGTTCACTAGGTGCGTAGCGCCGCAGGTATCCAGTAGAGTGCTTCGTGTAAGAGGGTGAAGGGGTCCCTTGTGCGCTATATGGAGCTGGATGTTACGCTCAGCTTCGGCTAGGATGTCGGGTGATAGGATGAAATTAATAAGGTTTCCAGGGTACACGGAGGAACCAGGGTTGCCCTGAGCAGGGGAGCATGCCTCACCGCTGTTTCTCAAGACTTTTGGCTTCAACCATTTCCAAACGGGCTTGTCAAGCTCCTTTCTTATGCGGTCAAGTTCACCGTCTGAGGGCTTCTTTACATGCCGAGGTGCCGTGCCGGTTACGGCGTAGATAAGTAGGGCGCATTCCTCAGCCTTCCACCAATGGTTATCGCGCTTGCAGGGGCAGTTGTTGTGCTTTGGTTTATCTGAGCGATTGCCAAGGGTCGCGTGGACCGCATAGCTCTTGCCAACTTGGGTTCTTCTGATAACACCTCGTAGCTCACTGGCTAGATCGGTGAGGGAGGTCTCCTCATTCAATTTCTCCTTCTTGAGAAGCGCGTTTCGCTCGCCTTCCGCCCAGGAAGGGGCTATCCTCTTCTCTACAGCTTCCAAAAAGCGGTCAACACCTGGGTTTCCTAAGATCTCAGGGATCTCATATGGCCTTGCTTGTGCGTAGGCCTCTTGCCAGCGTTGCAGCCACTGTTCGGGGCTCTGTCGAGCTTTGGAGGCATCGTCGAGGATCTTGAGATATCGCTGTGTAATCTCACGAATCGTGGTTGAGATGCTTGGTGCGAGATCTTCTTTCAAGCCCCTTAGTAGTTGGCGTATAGTATAGCCTGTTGGGTGCTCTTCTTTGATCTGACCGAGCACTGCTGCTAGGATGCTGGAGTCAACGCTCTCAACAATATGGGCCATAATGCGTGAGTATTCGGTGGCTCGCTGCCTATGCTGCCTTTGCAGGTGCGGTAGGGCTAGGAGATGGGCTTCATAGAAGATCTTAAGATCGCCGGTAGAGGGCTTCGTAGGCGGGATTTCCTCTTCTGCCGTTTTGCCTACCCTGATCTCATGCTCGGCGAGCTTGCGCTTCATGAAAGTCTCGAAGTCCTCTATAACTGGCTCTTCTGGCTTGTCAGAGTCCCGGTCGGCACGCTCGGGGTCGATTCGCGGCCAGGCTCCGTAAGCTTCAGCTTGTAATTCGATCTCTTGAATCCATGGAATCCAGTTATCGGGGCCGCGCAGGATTGTACGGGCTGTCGTGCTCGAGGAGCTTCGCTCATAGATTGTCATGCTTGATGATCATTGAAAGGGATATAGAGAGAGGTAATTGGTTCTGTTACAGGATAAGATAAAATATGTGTGTGTAATAGGGCAGTGGAAGTTACTAGGACTTGCACCTACCCGGGCTCATAACTGTGGCACGCACAGCAGAGGGGCACATAAGAGAGGGTTAAAAGAGCCTTGATTCTATCATAGGAGGGGGCCAGCAGAGCTCCTTATATACAGATGGAGCATCAGATCCTTGTCAGGGAAGCTAAACCGATCAGGGCTACCCTACTTTTGACAATTAGTACCTCGCTGGTACTGCTGTGATGACAGGGATAAGGTGGGGCGGGGTACGCCTTGGAGGCTTGTGAGCTCTCAGGAGATAAGTATTTTGCATATGACCCAAGACGCAAACAGTGAACCGATGCGTTTCAAGCATCCTACCAACCGATGGCAGCCCGCCTGATCTTGATCAACATACCTATGGCTTCGGTCTTTGGAGCTCGATTTATCCGTGGGAGAAGAGTGATAGACATATCTTGGAGAGTATGTCGAACCAGGGTCAACACTAAGCGTTGCGAATGTCGGACGACGATTAGACTTGTTATCATTACACCCATCTAAATCTACTACTACTATACAAATGTCCACGATACTTATGCTAGAAGAATTTACCTATACTATGGGTTTGTTATTAGGAAAAGAACGGCTCTATTTGGAGGTCATCCGTTATGGCTTCTTTCTCGCCTATTGGATAGAGACCACTCCCTGTCGAAGTCTCCCGGAAACCCATCCATGAGATATGCGCCCGGAAGATCATCGAGTTGTCCATACCCAGACAGGACAGTGTCAATACGCTTGCAGAATGCTACGCATAAACCATCTGTCCCGTGGTGTGATTTAAGTGTGATGACAGAACTTTAAATTTCCGGACTGTTCACAGACATTTCTAATTTGTTGTACAGACATGATTTGCATGAATGCACGCGCGGTACGCTGGCTTCAAAAGATGTCGGCATCTGGGAGACTACAGAAACATAACCGTGCAAGTGCTGACATGCTTTTCACCAAGTTCATTAACTGTACTTCATTTCTAACGAGTTCTACTCTACTGTCATCAAAAATACACGAAAATCGGGCATTGGTCGAGCACAGGATCTTGATCGGACCCTTGAACTAATCGCGCGAGTGGGGTTCCCGAGCTACAAGCAACAGGGGCGCTGGGATCACAGCTTGAAACATGTAACTTTTGACTCTGGGCCAATCTGTTTGTTTCTTGAAAGTTAAACCCAACGCGACCCATTCCTGGGGTATTGACGAATGCCGTGAAGCAGGGGGTTGGGCTTCCACGTGCAAGACGGCTGGGCGTCAACGTGACTGTGCCGTCACTGAAGAGTTTCTACCTGTTCGCCTGGTTTTCTCTTCAAACTCTAAAATGCGGTCCCCCATGTCGTGGTGGAACGATGGCACCTGCAACCTCCTTTTTTTTAATGACATTCGCAGCTGCCAGGTTGGCAGTGATATATCAAATAGCAAATGCCATAACTTGATAGCTCACATCTTATTATTGAGCAAGGACGTAAGCAAACTTTATATAAAGTAATTCTGATGGCGCATGCTTGACGTTTCCGCCGTTTAGGAGTTGTCTTCCTATCTAGGTTGGCGCGGACGTCGATAGCGTGCCCCAGCTAAACCTTTACCAGCCTAAGGGATGGATACCGTGTCCGTGTCATCGGTAAAGGGGGGATCTCACTGCCGGCACCCCCCATGTCTAGTATGAGGTTTTCTAAATTCATTTCACTGGCCGAGTTCCCCTCCCTTCCATTCAACTAATAACCTTGTTTCAAGCCACAAGTTGTGAAAAAGCTGTCGGAATTCCGGAAATGAGAAAAGGGACGGGGCATCTTTGACGTTCAGAGGTGTTGTGAGCTAGGGATGACCGGTGGGTTGACAAAACGTCTAGCTTGAATCATGTCCCGACTTACGGTTGAGTTGGTTTTTGGTTCTAGCGGAAATACCCTTGTAATCTGCAACGAGTGTCATTGGCCGCTACTGGACTGATGACGACGATCATCAGGATTAGTAAACCCCAGCTGTGAGGTAGTCTATAATACAAGAAACCTGAAGAATGACGCGCTATAATACCAAGATCAACCACAATAGCGTAACGATCCAGGTTGAAGCTCTATCCTCCCTTTTCTTTCCTTATTCACATCTACTTAGGTTTCAATGCCCAGACCTGTCAACCCTAACCACAGACACACCAAGCGCACTCACCATGCAACTGTAACTTGACTTTTGTCCAGTGTCCCCCCCCCCCTTTTTTTTTTTTCCATTTATTTTCCTTTTCTCTTCTCTACCTATCCCTCCCTCTTGCCATGACCGTCGGAGATCCGTCGGCAGCTCAGCTCAATCATGGCGACTGGGTCTGGGGAAACGGGTCCCATTTCCGTGTCATTGCCCATCAACATGACCATCGCCGGCTTCTTCGCCATCGCATGCTATAACTGCGTCGAGATCCTCATATCCCTCCTCAGTCAATTCAAGCGTTACGATGGCCTTTATTTCTGGAGCATCGTCACGGCGGCGCTGGGCATTATCCTCCATTCGATCGTAGTCTTCCTACGCTACTATAGCTTGGGCCCGAATTTCCTCCTCTGCGTCTTTACGTGTATCGGTTGGTATGGGATGGTCACTGGTCAATCTGTCGTGCTCTATTCCCGTCTACATCTTATCGTCGAGGACAAGTCAAAGACGCGCTGGGTTCTGTATATGATCATCCTCAACTTCTTTATCCTCCACGTCCCCGTTTCGATCCTGTTCCTTGGTAGCAACACCAAAGAGTCGGGCCGCTTTCTTGGCGCTTTTAACATCTACGAGCGCATCCAACTCGCAGGTTTCTGCATACAAGAAACCATCATTTCGGGTCTCTACATCTGGGAGACAGCCCGCGGGCTCAAGCCTATCTTCGCCGTCAGAAAAGCCATGGAGCGCAAGATTATCCGATACCTCATCATCGTCAACATCCTCGTTATCCTCCTCGACATCAGCCTCATTGTCACGCAGTACATGAGCCTCTTTATTATCCAAACAACTTACAAGCCCGTGGTCTACAGCATCAAACTCAAAATGGAATTCGTCATCCTCAACAAATTGTTATTGCTCGTGCAGCATCGCGATTGCAGTTGCAGGCACATCATGGGCGAACTCGAAAATACAGCCCTAGATCCTTCACAGCCCGAATGTCAATTGATTGAACGAAACTCTTCTACGAGAACAGGGAGCGATGTTCCTATTCAGATGCACCACATGCAAAAATACCATACCGATGCGTCAGCGCTCCGGACAATTCAATTCTGGGCAATTCAATTCAATTCAATCAATTTCATTTCAATTCGATTCAATTCAGACCTAATTCAATTCAATTACGGGCGACCGAAGTGAATTGAATCGAATTGAATAGATCCGCTATTAGTAAGGTACCCACCTATCTAGTTAGGGCAAGTGCTTATGAGAATCTAGGCTATAAATAGCTTAGCTCATCATCGTGTAAGAAATGAGCCAGAAGTCTGGTACTCGCGCCGGTCGTCTGTACGAACATGGGCTGATCTTGGCAGTACCCACCTACCGGTAAGCAAAAAAAACATTTCCGCATACAAAATGCAATTTTTTAACCAGATGTAGGAAATCCAACCAAAATAACAAGAGTGAAATAACATTCGAATTCCGTTTTAGAATTAAGTGGATCTTGGTATTTTCGCGGTATTCTAACTTCACGCCCTGCCTGCCTGCGTACCACAGTTAATTCTTCCTCCTCCGAATTTGGCCTCTCATCTTCTTCCATCCCTCCCGCCTCGATCACATCCTCAACAGCATCTGCCCTTTCAACTGCTTTGTTTGGCTCAGAAATAGCGTTACCAGCCACTAGAGCTTCGGCCAATGTCATGAACCTTTGTTAGGATTCAGTATCGCCTTCCTCTTCTTGCCTCTGCGCAACCGGCCAACTTCCTCCTCCAGACTGGCTATTCTGGTGCCGAGGGAGGCGATCTTTGTCTCTTGAGCTTCAAACCCTCTCGATATCACAGAATAACGTCTTTTTATTGATGGGCTCTTGTTCTTCCCCAGATCTCTGATGTGGCGGCTGGTCGTTGGCGTATGATCAGAGTCGACTTGCCCGTCTCTGTGGCCGTCTGGCCCGGGCGTTGTTTCTCTCTTGTCTGGCTGGATCTCAGGATGCATGAGCGCTTTCCGTCGTGAAATCGGCCAGTTTTCCGTCACTCTCCTGCCTGAGAGGATGTTTTTCTTCGTCATACCCACTGCTCTGGCTTTGGCATAGGCCTTGATGAAGTTGACCTTGTCCACGGGCGCAGAATCGGTCAGGCTGGTGAGTTTCTGCAGTTCTTTTCGATATGCAGCCTTGGATGCGTTGAAAACACCATTATCCAGTGGCTGTAGGCCATGAGAGCAATGTGCAGGCAGGTAACAGCAATACACGTTGTTCAAAAAACACGTGGCCATCCACTCATCCTGGATTTTCAGTCAGCGGTATTTCTGATCGAGAACAGGTAGACACCCACAGATACATGGCTCCCATGGCCATCTAATATGATGAGCCTTGCATCAGACTCATCTGCTGGTTGCGTTTGGGGCAGATAAACCTGTTTGAGCCACTCGACCGCGATATGGTGGTCTGTCCAGCCGTTATCGGACGTGATATAATACCAGTCGACGATCTTGTTAAACTCATCGATAAACCACTGCTTCAGAAGTTCTTTGCCCTTGAAGATAATTCCCGGGTTTAGAAGACGGCCATCTGCAGTGACGGCTTCGATAAAACTAGTCCAAGTGCGGGACTGCGAGCCTTTGAGGAAGGCCTTCCTTCTGGGATCGCTACTGCCAATTACCAAGGAATCTAAACCTAGATTTGCAATTTATTAGTAAGTCTTGTATCAGAAGTAGTCAGTACTCACCAAATCCAGCCATGATACCGCCCTCGTCAACATTAACCGTGTTCTCAGGCTTGATCCAGCCATATTCGCTCTCCCGGATATTAAAGTACCAATTGACGGCCACTGGGGTAAAAGAATTGAACCTTGCAGCTTCCTGGCGTTTTCCTACCTTCTTATAGATCTCTGGATGGCGTTTAATAAACCTGACTAGCCAGTGTACACCGATAGGCCTTTCCTGGCCCTGCTGTCTCAACAGGGCAGCTACGGTGACACGAACTTGACTGTGGGAAGGAGTATAGCCCAAGGCCTCTTGTCGAAGTATCCATGCAACTAATCTAGCCTCTTGGGATTTGTATAACAGCTGGGCAGGTTGGGTGACCTCGGACTTTGACGGTAGGCCTCTTAATCGGTCAGACAGAGTGGTTTGGGGCATTCCATGCTTCTGGGCGGCCCGGTGCTGCAAGAGGTGATTATCTGTAACATCCAGTATAGCTTCAATGACATCATTCTCTGTATAAGACTATTGAGGCATTTTCAAGGCGATTAAAGGAAGCTGCTATAGATAAAAGTTTGATGAAATTTTGGGGAGGCTGGGTGATGAAGGAGACATTTTGAGAAAATTTACATTAGTGCCATGCGACCAAACTGCTTGTGTAAAATACAAATGAACATTCCAATATGAAACAGCATGAAACTCTCAGTA
The DNA here is from genome assembly GCF_000149955.1 of Fusarium oxysporum f. sp. lycopersici 4287. NCBI lineage: Eukaryota > Fungi > Ascomycota > Sordariomycetes > Hypocreales > Nectriaceae > Fusarium > Fusarium oxysporum. Next base: position 225,718 of record NW_017264845.1, read on the forward strand.
AGACACAATCTGTTCCGTGTAAATAACTTTAATTTTGGCCAAGCACTGTGCAAGTGAAGTTAGACATTTTGTATGGGGAATTCTTTTTTTCGCTGAACGGTAGGTGGGTATGACCGGCAGGTGGGTACTGCATGGTAGCTCGACCCGACTTTGTAGCACATTCGGTACCATTTTGGTATCTTCTACTAGCCTGCGTCGGGGCCCTGGGTCTATTCCAGGATGCCTTTTGGCAAGATGAGTGGCAACTTCTCTAGCCAAGCAAGCATGTTGGCACTTCTGACAAACAAGAATCCGATACTCAGACAGATGCATAAACGGGTATATAGGGTTGGAAGGGCCGAGCTCCGTCATAGGCTTGAGTGCCATGGTCTGAGGGATACTTCTTAAGAGCTAAAAAAATCATAAATTGTTGGCTAGATCTGACATTCGTCGTGATAGACCCTGATGGACAGGAGTCAAAACTCGACGCGCTGCTGTTAAAGTGTTGTCCTGCCTGAACGTGTAACCAAGCACCAATCAGAAATCCAAGTCAACCCCCTGGAAAGTGGGGTAAATTAAATCAATTGTACAACAATTGATTTTGGACTGTAGGACTAGGACAAATCGAAAGTGTGACTCGATGCCAGCGCCGGGCCGAACGGCTGCTTGACATAGTCGACAGATCAGTATCTGATAGTCCTGATTGAGCTGTACAATATCCTCCATTGCTGCTCGATATCACCTCTTTGATCTTGGTGATAGAATATGAAGAGATGAGTAGTCTTGTTGTCTTTCTCGATTGATTAAAGTCCCCTTTCCTCTATGTTATACTAACCCCAAGCTGACGCTAGCTAACCCCAAATGTGGAGCTGGGGTAATTTTCAGCCAATTAGCTATACGACTTCGACCAAAGCGATATGAACCAAATTTCTACATCATGTAACCCCGTTTTGGTGGGCGATTTGATTCAAATCGCCTCTGAATGGTACCTAGGGTTCCTGATGTCTTATGTGTCTCTGGATCAACGGGGAGATAGAGGGGGTGGTGGCTGGAGGCGGATTTTCGGCAGACTTCAGAGGAAAATCCCAACACCCTCGTCCAGGGTGGCGATCAATTCAATCTGAGGCGTTGATTGAGTTGAAGCAGGGGTGGCACGGTGCGTTTCATGGGACGTGCACGCTCGCACGGTTCACTAGTTGATCTTTCGTCCACCAGATGTGTGATTAAATTGAATTGAATTGAATTGATCGCCAGCCTGCCCTCGTCAGAACGGGGCTACGAGGACCCTGGGTCACGGGATTCCGGTTCGAGAGAAGACGGTGAGGCCACTCTTTGGACAAGGCGCCGCTTCTTACGAGGCGCCCCCGCATCACCTCACAGCCATCTATGGCTGCCCCTGGGAGAGTTGTTCGACTATACTGTCCGCGGAGTCAGGGGTATGAGGCGGTCGAAGCCGCCGCTAGGGAATGATGGAGCAGCAGACTCTGAGATCGATGCTAAGGACGAGCAAGTCAGGGCAAAGCTTTTGGAATGAGCTTGTTGGTGTCAGACATTACGTGTATTCGGTTCATTGATGTGAATTGGTGTATTCATGTTGTGTTCTGTTAAACTCTGCCCCTTTAGGGCGTCGCCATTTTGGCGCGTAATCTGAAGCATCCCTGCTTGCACGTGATACCCTAGCACTTATTCAACAGCATCCCCCACAGGGAGCCCATCGTTACTGACGGGGCCAGAGCGACGGGACACATGTCAGGGGTCTCAACGTCACATTGTGGAAGTTGGCTGTTCAGCCCTCCAGCCGCTTACTACCAGTATTACTAGTCAGTCGCTCGGCATCTGATGAAGCCATTAGACGCCACAGACGCCTCGCATGCCACTAGGCTCCATGGAAGTTCCCGCACGATAATTGACATTGCTCGTATCTACAGAGGATGGAAATACAATGACCTTGTACAAAGACAAAAAAAAAAGATTATCAATTGTTGATTCGCCAAAACAGCAACAAACAAGAAACGGCACAGTAGAGTATAACCAAGCTGTGAGATGGATTGTCTCCTTCCGCTTCGCGGTGAGCTTTCGCAGCGGATCTGATTTGCGCGTGCTGGGATCCCGAGGGCACGCGTCCTTAAACTCTAAACTGCGCTAGAGCGAGCGAGAATCCTCCTGATCCGTTATTAGTGGAGACACGCAGAGGGTTCTGAGCTAACCGGACAGGGCTAGACTCGGATGACCGCTGAGAGAACGAGACAAAGATGGATTCAGTACCAACCGGCAGGGAAAAATTATAGAAGAGTAACATGACCCCATCCATTCCGACCCATTAGCTCGATAAGTTTGACTCGACGACGTCGGAACCGCGAATATAATTCCTGTAGCAAATCGAACAGCGAAGGCCTAACTACCGACATTTCTTTCTTTTCCATTTCTCACTTTCTTTCTTTCTTTTATTTTTCACTCTCGTTACAACAAATGGCTTACGCAACGGACAATGGGCACGACCCAAGTTCAACGAGACGTAGTGGCGGGTCCACCGACTCCCTAGTTCTGCAGTCATCAGCCATGACAAGGCCCGTTGCGCAAACCTTGATGTCGGCACTCACCGTCGCCTCCTCGCTGAACTATGCCTCGAGCGTGTCTAGCGACAGCCAAAACCAAAACCAGAGCGGGAGTATCCCTGGCACACCCGTAAGCGTCCGCTCACGTTGCTCGGGCGGATGGGACCGGCAAACGCTTTCCCCGGCAGCGGCTGCAAGGGCCGGAGTTGATGATGTGGGAATTCCCTGAGCCAAATTGCGATTCGATGGCGTTTTGACTGTTGAGAAATAGCCTACAATTGAAGACCATGCCGTTGATCAGCCAAGCAGTCTTCGGCCCAAGGAGGATCTAGATGACTCTTCTGATTCTTCAGCTGAATACATGACGAGTTATCGGCCTTTGGAACGGTAAGACTTACCCATTATGCTGCTAGTAGTTCAGAATCACTTCATTACCGGGGAATATCACCTACCATATTGGTAGATTGGCTGATTGGTTCATCTGTTTGCTCATGCTGACTTGGCAAAGTAGTTCCACTCGGGCCAGCGGGTCACGCTCCAAACTTTTCTTTCAATCTTTCGTCAAGAAGTTCAACAAATCCTCTGTTCGTCCGTCTCCCGGTTCTGAGAAGCCATTGGCATCCGAGAATTAATTAAACAATTTACAGGTTACGGCTTGCTGCCAAACAGCCAGGTATGTTCCCGTCTCACCCGTCAATCATACTCTTCGATAGCACGTATCTTAATTACTCGTGTGCTAATGTGCTTTCGTTTTAGCAAGAGCAAGCCAGAAATGGTATGGATTGAGGCCCCGGGCGCGCCACCCCCTCGCTACTCTTTAGCTTGTGTGCTTGCTGACAGATTGCGCCAGTCATTCAGCACACCGTCATCATCGATGTCTTCGAAGGGCAGCTTCATTTAGCACCTATCTCATCAAAGCCGAGGCGGGTCCTTGATGTCGGCACTGGCCCTGGAGCATGGGCATTGGTAAGTTCTTATCATTGAACGAATGTAATGATTTGCATCTTTTATTAACATTTGCCATTTTGCCGTATTTAGGAATTTGGCAAGTCTTTTCCCCGCTCATTTCCTTCTGTGCCATTGCCATTGAAGCTAACAATCGTGGCGTTGGTTGATAGCCCAAAAACATCCTTACTGTTCCGTTCTAGGCGTGGACATTAATCCGGTCCAGCCGCCTTATACCAGATCTAACTGTAGCTTTATGACAATGGATATTACGCATGATTGGGACTTCACCGGCGGCGGTAACTTCGATTTTATTCACATTCGACAACTTGGCGATATTCAGGATAAGAAGAAGTTAATCCAATCGACTTTCGACAACCTGAAGCCTGGAGGATGGGTCGAATTTACGGAATGGATCGCAATTCTACAGTCACCAAATCATTCATTAGACGGCACCGCATTCCGCAAATGGAATGATCTGCTAGAGCAAGGAATGCGCAGTTTTGGTACAACGTTATACTACCCGAATAAGTTCAAGCCATTATTACAGGAAACAGGCTTTAAGCATATCGTTGAGACCAGAAACGGCGCGCCGACAAATGCGTGCTATCCTGGGAAAAAGTTGCAGCACATAGGCCATCTAATGACGCAGAACTGGCTGCTTGTTCTTGAGCCATTAACAATGCCTGTTTTTACGCGAGCGTTAGGCTGGTCTCCAGATCAAGTCAAGTCATTTCTGGTTGATGTGCGGAAAGAGATTGGTAACACACAATACCATTCCTTCATGACGCTGTGAGTACCATCCGCCCCCTCCGTCTGAGAACTTATCAAAAACTCCTATGCTTACAATTGCGATCCAGAATAACTATTTGCGCCCAAAAGCCGTAAAATAGTTCATCCACGTCGTCAAAGTGGACCTCAGCCTCCGCATCCGAATCTTCTCTTCCCACGATAAAGTAGGTCCTCCGTTTGACCAGACGCACGTTGAACACGACCCGCAAGGTTGCCTTCTCGAAAAGGTCACTTGCGAAGCTGGCCCTAATGTAATCAATAACCAGCGGCACATGGTTCGTGATACTTGGCACATGGGGAGCCCTGTCCCGTTTCCAAGGATGGATCGGGTTCTCTTGTATGCAGTGACATCCATGGAACGTCTAGGTCATAATGTTTTTCTAGTTCTTATGCCAGGGAGTTTTTGATAATTGAGATGATATCAAGAAAACTATGGGGTCTGGTTCATAGACCCTTTAATGGGACTGAATGTTATGTTTTTGGTGTTATATGGCTTTTTTTTTTGGGCACGTATGCTGTGAGGAACTCGGGCGCAGATGGAAATCTAGGGTCGCCCTCCTACTCTTCACTGAAAAGTGTTACTCTTGAAGCACTTTTCCACAAAAAGGGCCTCAGAAGAGATGAATAAAGCTGTGCTAAGATTATCGGGAGGGATAATGATCTCCAGAAAGCAAAGAGTGTAACGTACATGATAAGCAAGTGTCTCAGGCAAGCGAGTGTCAACAAACATCGATCCACAAGATGTAAATCGTCACAAAAACACAACGAACCTCTAAATCAATTGAAACTAATTGCTATACTCTTCCTCAGACACTGAAACAACTATCTGACATGTTCTTGCGTTATGCCCCATCTTGCCGCATGCTCCACAATGCTTTTCCTTTGCTTGCACCGACCTTTCCTGACTACCACTTCTCAACGATTCTTCCGCTGCCTGCCCGTCAACATTCATCTGATCAATCGCTTGCCTTCCCTCCTCTACTGTCATCACCCCTCTCTTCTGCAGTCTGGTTTTTTTTCATATGAGCAGCCTGCTGCCTATGAGATCAACAGATTGAACACAAGTATAAGAGACTAACCTTCGTCGTTCCTTAGATATGGGGGGAATAATACAATCGACACACTGATCTTTTTATCTCAGTCTGCATTCGTGTATCAGTGCTAGGTTGACATGTGGAATGGATATAATGTACTTGATAAGCGAGTGAGGCAGATAGGCGAATGAGGCACTTGGCCACACCCTCGCTACTCTCTACCCTGCGAAATCAACCGCAAGACTCTAAATCGGCTCAAATCAATTGGAACCGTGTTCTTGAGACACTACTACTTCTATCTGGCATCTTCGTGCGTTATGCCCTGCCTTGCCGTAGACGTCACACCGCCGTTCCTTCGTTTCTGGCCTCCGCTTCCGACGACCATTGCGACGACTTTCTTCTTCTAACTGCACATCTACCTCGTTCTGGCCTTGAGAATCCTGTCCCTGGCCTAGAGTGAGGTTCTCACTTCTCGGAGACGTTTCGTCTTGGCGCGCCGGCGTCGACTAAGCGTCTCATTCTGTTGGAGATCACAAGCGTGAGGCGACCAAGGCGGTGGCAAGGTGTGGAAGAAGGAGGAACATTCTACAAGAGATTGTGCCTGTACATAAACAGTGGTTCCCCTGCTGCACTGTTAGGATGAAAAAAGCGATAAGCATCTTCTCACTTCAACAATATTATGCCTACGATCATCCCCTCCGCCACGACACTTGGCAGGCACTTTGTTGGGCCTTCCTTCTTGATGTGGCCCTTACTAATAGCTATATTGCTCAACTACGCGGGGCCCAGCCAAATTGGAAGAGGTATATGACTCAAGGGGAGTGGCGAGAGTGCATTTACAACGCCTTATTCAACACATATCATGAAGAAAGTCAGTCAAGGAAGAGGTATCGCGCAGGGGACGAATCCGACCCTGAAATACAGCAAAAGAGCACCTTCTTGTCCGCCGGAAAATGGGGTCGAATTGCTTTGCTTGTCAGGGCGTTCGGCAAGGCCAAGTGAGGTCAAAAAGCCAAAAAACAGGCCTCTTGGGGGATTGCTGGTACTTCTATCATAATAGAAATTAGGTAGGCAATAAAGTACCCCTTGTTTGAGGCATTTTAATTGGACCGACCCCGCTGTCAGTACGAGAATTGAGGCTTGTGGGCACTGAGGAGATAAAGTTGAGAGGTATGGAGTAGCGTCTGCTACACAGTAACATTATTGCTGGAATTTTGTTGGGCAAACTGTAGTGTAGGTGGCTCTCTTATCGCTTATTACAGCCCAAGCAAGTAGGTCCTGCAATGCGACGTGCACGATCCCAAAGGGTGAGCTGCTATTCTATTCTACTCAACTCGCGACGGCGGGCCTCCCAGATGCCTTCCTGAGGTGCCTGCACCAGGTTGGCTCACACACCTTTAGTCATACTTGTATGACGTTGGCTGTTTCAACCCGTACTTAAGGCCACGAAGCAACCTATGGCACGCGATTGCGAGAGGTGACGGATGGTTTGCGCTCTTTTTTCCCTCTTACTCTGCGACCACCTTTCCTTCAACTTTTATCAAACAAACTTGCACCTTTGATGGTATGGAATTGTCGTCAACGTTGTCGTATTATTTTTATTGGCCTTTATTCAGGCTTGTTGTCGCCTGATAACCAGATTGCCTCCCCTGTCTGCCCTACACATTTACTACGCCCGCGATTTTCCTCCCCCCGAGAGACAGTGATGCGCCATAACTTACTGCTCGTCTGCCTCCCTTCTGGCACTTAACAAGCTCGCAGCATTTCACCCTTTGCTATTTCCCGATTTACTCAGACCATTAAAATCTCCCGCCGTGAACTTTTGCTATCGCATCACCTTGTGCAACGCCAAGAGTAGGGATTGGTTGGAATGAAAGGAAATCCAGAAGCCGAATCCGTACAAGGGGGTCGACCCTTCCAACCAAAGGCAAAAGCAAAGGCACCAGCAGATATCGATTTACCAAGCGAACTTCGAGGATTCCAAGGCCACATTGAAGTGACAGATGAAGCTCAAGTTGAAGACCCAGCAAAAGCCCACTTCAAATCGTGGATCGAAGCCCAGAGTGAAACGCAACCCCAACAGCCTCCGTCCGAATCTCCAACTGGTGATGCAGAGGGTGACAATGATGTAGGTCAGCTGCCCCGTGTCGAAAATGATGCCTCCAGTACAGTGCCTGGCATGATTGGCACAACAGCTGGAGGCGCTTCGAACATGACCTCAGCTCCAGGCACAGATCGGCCAACACCAGCGCCACCCGCCGCTGAAACTGGAGTTGGAGTGGTAGCTGGACCGGCTTTGATAACTCCACGCGGGCGGGCCGCATCAACCTCCACTGGCCTCTCCATCACAGCCGCCGGTCATGGCCATGTCCCTCAATTTGTCGCTCCGTCATCCTACCTACGACGCAGGACTTCTATCCGGAGCCCAATGGCGCCCATCGAGCCAAAGCCTCTAAATCCGTTGGACAGAGATCAGTTGCAGGGTCTGGTATGTGTTCGTCTCTTTGTCTCCCTTTAGAATTTGTCTTGCCTCATCGCATCCGTCTGCCCCTGCAACTTCCGACGTGGGGCACGCGCGCATCCGGTAACAGACGATATCTCGAGTTGAAGCTAATCTCCTGTTTGATAGAATGCCATTCGCGATTTCCTTAGAGTTCGCACCAGCTACGATGCTCTACCCTTCTCGTTTCGACTCATTGTCCTCGATACCGATCTCCTCATTAAGAAAGTCATCAACATCCTTACGGAAAACTGTGTGTCACCCGATACCTGCAGATTTGACCACCAATGCTAAACCTTCGCCACAGCAATTGTATCGGCTCCTCTATGGAACTCAAAAACTTCCCGATTCGCCGGTATCCTTACGAGCACCGATTTTATCAATTTGATTCAGTACTATTGCCAGTTTCCTGGCGAGTTTAGCAAACTCGACCAGTTTCGACTCAGTAGCCTAAGAGGTTGGTCGGTGTCTTTATGCGAGGCGTGTATCGCTAACAATGGCCAGACATCGAGAAAGCGATCGGCGCAATACCCATCGAGACGGTCTCGGTTCACCCTTCAAAGCCGCTTTATGAGGCCTGTCGACACATGCTCGAGTCCCGCGCTCGACAAATCTCACTCGTCGATGTCGATAGCGAGACCAACAAGGAGATGGTCGTTTCGGTCATTGCCCAATATCATATCGTCAAGTTTATCGCCATCAACAACGAACACAACACGGTGCTGCTGAAAAAAACAGTTCGAGACATTGGCCTCGGCACATACTCAGGCATCGCTACCGCCTTGATGAGCAGTTCTGTGCTTGACGTGGTTCATCTCATGGTGAAACACGACATCAGCTGTGTTCCAATCGTCGATTCACATGGGCGGGTGCTGAACGCCTTTGAGGCAGTTGATGTCATCCCCTGTATCAAAGGTGGCGCCTACGATGACTTGGACGGCTCTGTTGGTGAGGCACTATGCAAGAGACCTGACGAGAGCCCTGACATTTATACGTGCAGCGAAGGCGATCGCCTAGATTCCATCTTTGACACAGTCCGAAAGAGCAGAGTCTATCGTCTGATAGTGGTTGACGATGAGAATAAGCTCAAGGGCATCATCTCGCTCTCAGACATCCTCAAATATGTCTTGTTGTACGGAGTGGAGGACACAAGCAACTGGGCTTGACAGGATGGATCCATGACTCTTTACCAAGCATGATGAGGGTTATAATGATTGCATGCGGTCTACGACCAAGGGAGCTCTCGTAGGAGAGACAGGCGCCGGACAGGGAGGCAAGCATATAAACTGGCGCAAGGGGAATTTCTGTGGAAAGAATATCAATATGTGCATACTATTTCTTTCGCTATACAGTACAATTCAATACAATTTATTACGCCCGGCGGTGTATTATAGCCGATAGGACACTAGTCACTAATGCTTACGTACATTGGCTTATTTTTCGTTCTCGTCTCCCCAAGCCCATGCTGTGCCACACATTGCTCATATTGTGTCTGCGTTTCCTAAAGCCCTTACTGTACCTTGCTTCGTACCATCCGAATTGAAATCAGTCTCCTGGAACCCATACTGTGCCTGTTCCTCGGTTATGCGTTTCCTTTCTGTTCTGCTGCTCTCTGCGTTCTCCCATGGTTCGACAGTATTGCCAGCGAACTAGCTTAAAGGCCAATTCTTTATATGTCCAGTGTCCTATCTACAACGGCTGAAGCGACGTCTGCTTTCATGGCACAGGGTATTTAGTGCTTAGTATAAGTAGGTTAGTAAGAATATGTAGGTGAAACTTTTGTAATTTGGCTTTAATATTGTATGTTAAGTCGACCTATAGCTATTACAAATTGTATAGTTATGTAGACTGCCTGTATATTTGTCACCTACCCTGTATTGTCTAATAGTAATTTTCCTCTGAAGTAGAATAAAAGATTTCCTCTTAGTGTCTTGGTGCACTATAGCACTTTAGTCCTATGCACTGTATATTTCCTGCATTAAAAGAGAAAATGCTTAACTGTCTCTATTGCTTATTGGCACACGCATTGCTGTAATGCTACCACTCTAATTCATGAAAGGTACCCATTTAGTCTAACCATCCCTATCCTAAGCTATACTAGCATACTAGCTTCTCTCCCCAATATGCTATTACATAGTAATCAAGTATACTTGCCTAGGAGTGCAGCATCAACCCTCTTTAAAAACTTTCCAATATTATCTAGTAGTTATTTGCTAGTATACTGACTTAATTAAGTTATATTTAAGGCCATTGATTGCATTTTGGGAAACTTCCGGGCCAGGACAGCACTATCTCGGCTTACAGCTTGTGCTCCCTTCTTAGCCATCTCCAGGACCCTATATTCAGCGCTAATAGGTATCCACATAACAGCTACCATATTACCCTTAACCTCTAACGCATCCATAGTTTCATATATACACCCAACACACTCTTAAGCTGGTTGCTGGCAAGGATTCTAAATCGTCAGCACGGCAGCTCTATTCCTCGCCAACAGTGCCACATTTCGATACTCGACGTCAGGTAAGTATCTTAATGCATATGCTATCGCCGCCAGCTCTCAGGAAAACAGGTTCTGCTCCATTCTCATGCCAAGTGTAAAGGAAAAGCGCTCAAGCTTCGTCGTCCTCGCACCGAGGCAGGGACCTCGATAACCCCGCCGACTCTAACTGCCCCGTTCCATACTAAGCTGCTCACCGCGATGCATACCGCCCAGCCAATATCTACTTATGTCTAACCCAAGCCATTGCCATTAGCCATTATAGTCTGCACTCGCTTAACCCAAAGTATCCACATGAACGGATTAATCGTTTCTATTTCCTCCATCGGAATTACATTAAGAGCCACCACTACCTCGTAGAATAGCGAGCGATTGTACCTTCTGAACTTCCGGATGCGAGACGTAGCGTTTCAGAGTAGGTTGACCACTGGCTGGGTATGTAGGTCGGTCCACATCTTGATTGCCCCTCTCCAGAACCGCTCTTATGCACTGGGGATGTATGCCTCTGCTTCTGCTATGCTTGTTACCACCGTGAGAAACGTCCCCACGATCGCGTTTACTCTAATTCTCTGAACTCAGGTAATAGGGCTGGCCCTTCTATACTTGCAGGCGTGCATCCATATGTTTGAGGCGTAGTCCACCACTGGGGCCACTGTGGCTGCGAAAAGCTTTCTTGCTGTCCTCGGACTAAGACTCCTGAGCCTTTGCAGCTTTATCGCAGCATTCAAACCCTTGCTCACTACCCCTGTCATCTGTTCATTGTATTTGAGGCCAGCATCCAAGAGAGCCCCACTCTTCTCAGCAGGCTGTTCTCAACTGCCTCCGCTTAAACACGATTTAACAGGCACGTCAGTGATAAACAACAAAAGAAATTTCTGCACGTTTCAACCAACGCCAGTAAGAAAACAAATGGGCCACGACTACCCGCGCCTCGTATCTGCAGCCATCCACGAGTTTTGCCGTCTGAGCCTTGGAAGCTGTCACCCCCTTCCCCGATTAACCGCCGGGCAGGGCAGGATAGTAAGACATGCGGGGTTATTGTAAAGCAGCGAACTCGATTGAAAGGGCAGTGAAATACATCCGTGCGCCCAGTTGTCAGCTTCAGTTATAACATGACCTGACACCAAAAAGTGAAGCATTGAGATACTTACCCCGACCATGAGTATCGAAGTGTGGCACTGTTGGCGAGCAACAAAGTTGCCGTGCTCACAGTCCGAAACCCTCGTCAGCAGTCTGGTCAAGAGTATATTAGGTGCATATATAATTCCATCAATGCACTGAGGGTCAAGGGCTGGCTGTCATGTGGATGCCCACCAGTACTGAATACAGGCCCCTGGAGATGGCTAAGAAAAAAGCGCAAGCTGCAAGCCGAGACGATGTCGTCCTGGCCCTGAAGTTTCCCAAATGCGATCGATAACCTTAAACATAGCTCGATCAGGTCAGTGTATTAGGAAACAGCTAGAAGATAACGTCAGGAGGTTTTGAAAGAACGTCGGTGCTGCACTCCTAGGCAAGCACACCTGACTGCTCTATAATGGCTTATTGTAGACAGAAGCCAGCGTGCTAGCATAGCTTAGGACAGACATGGCTAGACCTAATAGGTACCTCTCCCAGATCAAAGTAGCAGTATTGCACCAATGCGCATATAGACAGTTACAAACTTATTCAAAGAACAACAAATTCTTTGCGAAGAACAACGCATACGAGGGTGGATTGTTACGGTTCCTCCTTCGAGAAAGCCTCTTGGAGTTGACTGAAGACTTGGAGCAGAAGATGGGAGAAAGCATGGAATAAGTCATGGCTTCATGTTTAGTATCAGCTGCAAGAGGCTTGACCAAGCATCAATCTCTCAGCCATGTCCTGGTCATTAGATATAGGAATCAATTAAACTCGATCTCATCAATACCACATGTGTCTGTTACCCGGGATGCGCCTCGCGACCTCACCGAAATCTCTCGGCGGTCGGGAAACAAGATTCCTGATAATGCTACTCTCCTAGGAAGAAAACATGGCAATCTAGAACCTTAAACTTTTTGGAAACTGCATTTGGAGCGGGCACTCATCAGGGTGCGTGACGTGGCATCTGTATCAGGCCATACATCGGGACACTGGTCTCTGCCACATAAGTAAAAACATGCCTGAATATTGTGTCATTAAATGCATTAAACCAACAAAAACGCCCAAACCTGCCACAGCCTTGTCTTGAATCTCGAGTTCTTAGCGATTACACTAGGGAATCGTATCATGTTGATTCTATCAATTGACTAGTATTACAGCTTGATTTGCTCGGCGAGCGTTTATCAGAATAAAGATCTGGTAGACACTTAATTCTGATCGGAACGGGATTTTGGCCAAACTACATGCATGTTGAGCATATTTCACCAAGTCTTGTTTGCTGATCATTGCCTAATATGCCTCTTCTCATCAGTTGATTGTTGCACAAAATTGTGAGACATTGACATTAGCGTTAACCAGTCTCGACGACTCACTTCTGTGTGTTGGTTGGCGAAAAAATGAGGCCTCCCACAAGGAAGAGGTTCTGGTCGCATATTGAACCAACAAGTGACGGCGGGCTGGAGAGCTACACAATGCGAATTTCTTTTTCCTTGCTTAATTACATTACGCTAGGGTAGCGGCCCAAGGTGAAGTACCTAGCCTTATAGGTGGCTAAGTTTCTAGAGGCAGCTGACCAAGCTAATCCACTCGAGTGGATGACCTGTATGATGTCTCAACATGTTGTAGGTGCCGGATACAAGCCGCACAAAAATGTTTCAGATTACTCTCTGCATCCCCACGGTGTCGGAGAAAGAGTTTCATAGTGCAGGCAGGAGACAGCGGCGAGGAAATTCTTGATATGTACCTGAATAGAGAGAGTAGAAGCACCTAGCAAAGGATAAACACAACAGGATTAACCCTATGATAAGTTGACTTCTCTGTATGTGTTTCGTTGGGATTTACCAGGATGAGATGTTTCCTCCTGTACAAAAATTGTTAGGGCGGCCAATCGGGAATCAAATCATGGTCTCAGGTGAAGAAGACCAGGCATGCAAATTGCACATTCGCATATGACATGAAAGTCACAGAGCTTGCTTCGCGTTGTTCCTTGATTTCGCTGAGAGACGAAGGTACAAGGGAATACGTATGCTGCACTTGCAAGTTGCAGCGGATTTTGTTGCTCCCATCGCTCAGCGTTTCAATGCAACATGTTGATTTTGGGCTTTCAAAGCGCGGGCGTGTGCTGCATCCAGTCCATTCAAAGCCCCGCTAGGCCTTGCCATTCACTTTTTAAGCATCATCCCATCCCACATAAATAATGAATCCAATTCACAACATTGGCCGACCGGTTGTCATTGGCAGCCATGAGTCGGGAAGTGAGGGTAAGACTCAATCAGGACGAGGCTGCAGATTTCTGCGGATCTTTTCTCCACCAACGCATCGAATCACATTGATAAGGCGGGACCCATCGGAACTTATCCCTGTCGACGTTGCCCAAAGTAGCGGGACGCATAGTTATGTTGGAGCCGGGCTTGATGGTGGCGAAGCGGTGCGTCCGTGCCCGAAGCCCCAACTGAAAAATTGAAACGCTTCCTCCTTCTGCACACGGAGGAGAAGAAATTGTTGGTCATATGTAACAATGGTTTACAAACGCCGATGGTGTGAGAGGCAACTGGCTCTGACATGCAAAACCCATCGGCGAGGAACGCCACACTCCAATAGCCTAAACGCGGAACTCCGGCAGAGCGAAGCTAGCGCAGTAAGCAAGGACCGTATTCAGGAGCTTCTTGAGCCCTATTGGTTTCCACTAAACGCCAGATACATGATAAGAGTCACTAGTGGGTTCTTAAAAAGCAAAAACCCTCCACTCCTGATGGTTTGGGAACATTTTATTTCAGCCGTTTATTATATGGACGCAAGGATGTGGCGTCGATGCCGTATTCTATCGCCCATTTATACACAGGCACCCTTATTTGTCTAGAACATTTTGGAATTTGTCGGTCTATCCATTTTGAACAAATGCCGCGTTAAGTCGTCAAAGAAGTCTTAATCATCGATCCTAGCTTATTACTCTTACCACCGTATCATTTGGTGCCATGGCGGGTCGAGAGTAGGCTGTTTACTGTAAATGTCAGTTCGAGCCTCTCCGCCACTTGAAACGGTACTGTCACGGATGAGACAGTAGCCGGCGATACGAGCCGTCCCCGTGTCATGGCAAGCCTGGGGCTGCTACAGTGGGATGCAATAAGTTTGAATCCAGGCTGAAGTACCAGCTGTTGTAATCAAGCTCCCGTATACACTGCTTTAGCTTGATAAAGGAAGTGCTAAGCTGTATCGGGCAAAAGGCTATCCCGATTGGGGTATTGCTACGTAGGAAACTGGTCTTACCCCGGTTAGTCACTGAATGTGTACTTGAGTTTGGATTCAAACTTATTGCCCCCCACCGTACCAGCAAACGTGCAATATAGCCCAGGCCAGCAGCACTGGTGGATTATGAATGGAGGGATTCAGTCTCTACCGGGCCAGCCTAACTGTGAAAAGTGCCGGGATTAATGTCATCAAATGAGATATAATGCCCGGTCGTGGCGCCGCCATGACCGGGCATGACCAGGTAGCCGGGAACGCGCCTCATCTAAACCACTTTTAATATGGCTATCTGCCAGCCCTATCCAGTATCAAGCAAACCATCAGCCCGTCCCTCGTTACATTTCTCATTCTCTTCTAGCCACTCCATCATCGACCAAAACTGGCCAACACATGTTTTAAATATCTACGATGGAGTCCCTTTGCCAGGTTTATCCCCCCGATACTGTCTACGAGCCCCCTTCCTTGCTTCCATTTTCGCTACAGCTCGGCGGTAAGTTAATATACTGCACCTTATCGCTACTTCTCATGATTGCAACTATTGGTGGCAAGACTGTTTCCCTTGTCTGAAGGCTGGTTGACTCATTCAGATCAAGCATTCGGGGTTTGCAAAGCTCCGCTTCAGGAGTTGAATACCCAAAATATGAACCCGACCATCGTCTCTTCAGCCAAACGTGGGCCAGCTAGCGATTGTCAGTATGATGAACATGCAAAGAAGTCAAAGATTTCTCAAGCAAATCCTGAAGTAGACTCCATCAACTTGAGTTCTATCTTGTTATTACCGAGCCCTGGTATACAGATTGGCTCAAGCAGTTCGGCTACCATATCAGAGGATAAGCCGCATGCCGGCTTGCAGGCAATGCCAGTACTCGAGCAAAAGGCATTAGAAGAGTCTGTGCTTAACGCCTTTGAATACAGCGACAATGTTATCGTATTGGGAGAGAAAATATTCCCTGTACCGATAGGTAGCGAAATCAACAGTTTTCTCAAGTTCAAACGCGCCCACCCCAATTCGGGAGGAAAAGCTCATGTTCTCACATATCCCCAACGAGCCATGCCAACCTGTTGGAACGTGGCAGTCCAAAAGCCGTCAGATCGGACCTTGCTAGCCTTCTGTACGTCATACATGGTTTACTGCATTCGAAGCGCTTGTCCGACGATAGATAACCCAGAGTGTGTTCTGTATATCTAACGTTTTGTCTCCCATTAGATTGGTTTGCTATCTGCACTGGCAAAAGTTTTATACACGAAACGAATCCATGGCTTGACTTTATTACATTCCAAAATAGTCCGGGAATCCGATCGGCTATTCTATGCCTTGCTGCTGTGCATCTTCACGACCATACCCCGGACAAAGAAAATGGGGATCGAGTGATCCACAACCATGCATTCGGCTATCGAGCCATCCAATTACACAAGCGCACTGTTGCATACCTCCGCGACCTCCTTAACTGCAAGCAAGACGGATCATCTATCGAGATCTTATCATTACTGATAATTCTTTCCACTATAGATGTTAGTAATGAATTTCCTCCAATATGAACTACATACACTAATCGATTAGACCCTCCGGATCGAGCATCAAACGAAGGCTCCTTTTGAGCCAGCATGGTATCAGGGATTAAGGCTGGCGGAAAAGTACCTCGATAAAATGGGGCAGAAATCCGCTTTCTTGGAGGAAGAAAGCTGGAATCAGAAGATTCCAAAGCGTATAAGAGACACCTTGCCGTTTAACTTTAGGGTGTCGCCACCGACGAGCCCTCAGCACCCCCAGCCGACAAGCCTTCACATCTCTCAGGCCGTCTTGGTTGCCCGGGGAATCATCCTCACGCAGGTAACGTCGAAACTTCCACAGCCAGAAAGGTTTGTTCCAATAGAGGAAAGCCATCGATTTAGCTGGTTGTTACAGGCTTCATCTGAGGATGTCTGGACGATCCATGGAGGATGCGGCACTTCACCGAAACTACTGCATATCATGAGTCAGATTAATTACTGTGCCACAAGGTTGCACCAGGATAACCGAAGTATTGTGGTGCCCCTAACAGCAAAGAAATTACTCCAGCTGCTATATGAGCTAAAATCCACCGAGTCGGCCGAGTCTGCTATTGACTCAACCACAAAGGTGATCGAACAAACAGCTTATGCTTGGCTTCTCACCGCGATCATCTATCTTCGATGCCGAGTGCAGAGGTATGGATGATTGTGTATAGATCGTTCTTCCAAATAGTTAAGCTAACCAGCTAATAGGTACCCCCCTAGTCACCGATATGTGAGAAGGCATTTAGAAGCCTTAGCCAAATGCATACAAGCAGTCCCGGCATCTGGCCTATTTTTCACGGCAAATGCCCCTATTCTGCCTGTATTCATACTTGGTTTATTATCCGTAAAGAATAGAGGAGTTGCGCAAGACTGGTTTGAGAGGGTACTTCAAGTGCCGGTTAGAAGTGTAAGCCATGTCTCTTAGTATATCTTACAAGATTCTTTTATGTCATGTGTTGATTTATATAAAGAATCATGGT